>NC_064426.1:44200000-44225000 GCF_023375975.1 Astyanax mexicanus
TTTTGCTGAGCTTTCTCAAGGTGAAGACGGGCCTGCTCTCTATAGGACTCCAGGCGATCTCTCATCTGCAAGACAAAGTCAACAATGCCCCTCTCTTTACCATCTTCTGTCTGGTTCTCCCACTGGTGGCGCAAGAGGTCAAGAGGTCCCTGGACAGACCACCCATACAGGAGCTCGAATGGCGAGAACCCAGTTGAAGCTTGAGGTACTTCACGATAAGCAAAGAGCAGGAAGGGCAACCACTTGTCCCAGTCTTTTCCAGTGTCTGACACAAACTTTTTTAACATGGATTTCAGGGTCTGATTGAACCGTTCAACAAGGCCATCAGTTTGAGCGTGGTAGGGTGATGTGCGAATTCCGGTGATTCCCAGATGCTGGTGGAATTGGGACATAAGTCGAGAGGTAAAGTTTGTGCCTTGGTCAGTGAGGATTTCGTCAGGAAACCCCACCCTGGAGAAGAATTGCACTAGTGCAGAGATTACCTTGGGGGTGGTGATAGAGCGCAGAGGAAAAGCCTCAGGAAATCTGGTGGAGTAATCACACACAACTAAGATGTACCTAAAGCCAGAACTACTCTTTTCAAGAGGACCTACGATATCCATGGCTACACGTCTGAAAGGTGTGGCAATAATGGGCATAGGCTGCAGAGGTGCTCTGTCAGTATGTCGAATGTGGCTGGTTTTTTGACATTCAGGGCATGAACTACAGTATTTCTGGACGTCAGAATACATAGAAGGCCAGTAGAAGCGACGGCTAATCCTAAGGTAAGTTTTGTTCTGTCCCAGGTGACCTGCCCATGGAATAGTGTGTGCAAGGTGTAGAACCAAAGGTCTGCAATTTGTGGGAACAACCATACGTTTGTCAGGGGAATCTGCCAAGTAAAGGATGTTATTCTCTAGAATGTATCTGTCTTTACAGGTAAATGACCCAGTGCTATCATCCTGTCCTACTTGGGCATACAAGGGAGCAAGGGAAGGGTCCTCTCTCTGAAGAGTGTCTATGTTTGTGGGGACCTGCCACTGACCAGTATTAAGGTGTGTGGTGTTTGGTAGATGTGTGGGTGATCCTAAAGCTTTCTCAAGACGACGTTTCTGACGTGACTTTTTTGGGCCCTCCTTCCCACCCTCAAACAGGCTATCAGACACAGAAGGAAGTGGCTCAATACCAACTCTGGTTTGGGAACGTGTTAACACTGGGCAGGAGACATTAACAGGGGACTGGGCTTCTTCTAACAATTCAGCCAAGACAGGCAAGTCCCTGCCAATCACCATGTCTTTGGGCAAGTCATTAACCACTCCCACCCGCAAAAGAAACACATTCTCAGAAACCTCAAGAGTTACATCAGCTGTAGGATAACATTTTACATCACCATGTACACATTGTATTTTGGTCAACACAGAATGGTCAATCAGACTAGGTGGCAAAAAATCCCCCTTTACCAAGGTCACAGCACTCCCAGTATCCAACATAGCTTGTAAAGGTTGACCATTAACCACTACAGAAATGTCAGTAGAATTTCCCAAACTGCTGGAAACAAAATCTCTAGGCTCAGTTATTACTGCTTCCCCTCTGTCTGATAAGAAAATGTCCCCCTCTCTTGGCACATAACAGTAGCTTGACAGTTTAGGTCTTTTAAGAGGACATACAGATGCCTTATGTCCTTGCTGCCGACAATAAAAACAAATCAAGGTACCTTTTGTTTTCTGTCCATCTCTCATGTCTTTAGGTGGTCCATGCTCTGGAGAAGGGCTGACAGTACCTTCAGTAGGTCTTGGGTCCCTCTGTGGTCTTGATGAAGAACAAGGCAGTCCTCGTCGTGCATTCAAGTACTGTTGAGCCAACTGTGCAGCAATCAGTCCATTTGCTGGCTCATGCTCCTGGACCCAGGTGCGGACATCTGTTGGTAGAACGCGCAACAACTGTTCCAGTATGATGAACTCCCCGATCTCTTCTTTGGTATGCAGTTCTGGTTTAATCCAGCGACGATAAAGTCCTTTGAGACGGTGGTATGTCTCCTTGGGTGTCTCTCCTGCTGGGGTGAACCTCCCCCTGAAGCGCTGACGATAAGTCTCGCAGGATATGTCAAACTTTGCAAGCAGTGCCTCCCTCAGGTCTGGATACGAGTTTGACAAGTCCTCATCCATGGATGTATATGCCTCAAGAGCCTTGCCCGTCAACAACGGAACAAGCCGGCAAGCCCATTCTTGAACTGGCCATTCCCAAGTCCTTGCCAGACGTTCAAAACAGAGAAGATAATTCTCAATGTCCTCCCCAGCCTGGAAAGTGGGCATTTTTGGCTCAGTCCGGTAAATGTCTCTGGGTCTCTGGCTGAGAACTGCTGCAGGGTGAAAACCCTGTGCCAGTTGTGGAACTGGCTCTGGAAACTGCGGGAGATCCAAGGGACGAGGCCGTCTGGGTGCTGGTGTGGGAAGAGGCACTCTGGGACTCTGGTCATCTGCAGACAACAAAGTCACTGAAGACCTTGAAGTCCCAGCTGCAGCAGGAGCACCTGGATTAATGCTCATCTCATCTGGCTGTAGGTGTGGTTTTGAAAGGCTTGTTCTCAACTCACGGAACTCGTGAAGTAGCCTCTCCTCTCGGTTCTGCTGGGTGGAGAGAAACTGGCCCAGAAGCGCTGTAAGTTCAGACTCTCCAGATGACTTGTGCGGCTCAGCAGGTGGACGATCCCGTGCCTTTGGACGTGCACCCTGGGCTGTGTATTCCCCCTCTGAGTCCATTGTGTCCCACGGTTCATCTGTGTCTGATCCTGTAAAAGGAGCTTTGGTCTTTACAGGAACCACCTTCTGTGAACGAAGACCAGTTCTCTTCGGCACCTTCACTGTCCTGCGTGTTGCCATCCCACCACTGCCACCATCTGTCACACCTTACTTATAGGTGCGGGTAGTTGTGCCGAAAAAAGGTTGTGGGTTGAATGAAAAAATGATGGCAACTGCAGTAGCACATCCAGTGCAAGTGAATTTATTTGGTGAAGGTGTACAAATGCAGAAAAATACCAAAAGAAAAAAAAAAAAAGAAAACCAAAAAAAAATAAACAAAACAAAATCTATTTACAAAAATTTACATAAGGAATCAACATATTCCTTAAGTCGTACATTGGTTCACACGACAACCAACCATACCATATCTCAACCTTAACCATTCATCTATCCAACATGAAATGAGGCCTTAAATAGGCCACCACTGGTCTACCCAACCCAGCCAAAACCAACAGATTTTCCATTGCAGGGGGATACAATTATAAACAAAACAAACAATAAATCAAATTAACAGATAATGGAAAAATACATTCTCAAAATAATCATTATTCATGTCATAGGCCACAATCCAATATAATAAACATGAAAATAAGAAAAGGAAAGAATAATTAAAATATTTAAAATCCCTAAAGAACCCCCTCAAAATGGTATGGCCCAAAATGGGCCCAGTGAGCATGCCCCCAATTTTGCTCAGGCCCTATATAAGGGCAGCTAAAACAATTGTAGGGCCCTTTGCCAGACCAGGAAGAGAGTACAGGTGAGTGTATGAAATGCAAAAATTGTACCGGCAGCTATTAAAACAGAAATGTGTTCCCAGTAGCATACTTTTAACTGTACAATATGTTAAATGTACCAAGCTAGCAGAATGTTAAACTTTTACAAGGGGGAATTAGTATTAAATGGAAAAAATAGCTGTGTATGTGTATGCACTGAGAAAATACAGCAGGGACAGAACAGGGCTGAAAACTAATTTGTTTGTTCTGTCACACACACACTATATACACACACACACACACACACACACGTACAGACGCACAGAGAGAGAAAAATGTTTCTGTATGGGAGAAAAAAGGATGAAAAATGAGAGAAAGAAAAGGCTGGTAAAAGCAGAATCTCTGTAGGAAGATGGATGTTTTCTCTGAAGCTCTGCGCTGCTGCTGCTGCATTCAGAGCGAGTCCTTGGTTTACAGAGAGCAGAATTTAATTTACTTTAATGAGTTGTAAGCCTGGAGTGGTTTACTCATACTGTAAACACACAGAACAGTGTGTGTGTGTGTGTGTGTGTGTGTGTGTGTGTGTGTGTGTGTACGATGCAAGAAACTAAACAATAGAAGACTGGCACTCCCAATCATCCTTTAACAATAACTATATAAAAGTAAGAACAGAACAGAATCTCTCAATACTGTGACTGTCTTTCCATATCCAGTTTTATTCTATAAACTACAGACAACATTTCTCCCAAATTCCAAATAAAAATATTCTCATTTAGAGCATTTATTTACAGAAAATGAGAAATGACTGAAATAACAAAAAAGATGCAGAACTTTCAGACCTCAAATAATGCAAAGAAAACAAGCTCATATTCATAAAGTTTTAAGAGTTCAGAAATAATCAATATTTGGTGGAATAATCCTGGTTGGTTTTAATCACAGTTTTTTTTTCATGCATCTTGGCATCATGTTCTCCTCCACCAGTCTTACACACTGCTTTTGGATAACTTTATGCTGCTTTACTCCTGGTGTAAAAATTCAAGCAGTTCAGTTTGGTGGTTTGATGGTTTGTGATCATCCATCTTCCTCTTGATTATATTCCAGAGGATTTTAATTTGATAAAATCAAAGAAACTCATCATTTTTATGTGGTCTAATTTTTTAGAGCTGCATATATATGGTTTTGTTAATGATATACTGGGTATTAAGTTACGGTTAGTGGTGAGGATGTTCCAGCTTACCCTCTTCTCCTGCCTCTGTTTGTTGTGCAGACGCTGGTTCAGTCTTCGGGCAGCGACGGCCCACTGCACCGCCAGCCGCCGGATTCTCCTCCTCATGAAGCTCAGAGACTCTTTCCCCGAACCCACCTGCTCCAGCAGTGGCCCCAGGTCTGAGCGCACCACCGCCTGCACATACCCACAGACGAGGAGGAGAAATATATAGTATTTTTATATCACTTTATTCAGATGCTCCATTATAGATGATATAGTGTCACTCATACATGTCACTCCACTGCTCACTGAACTCCACTAACTACCAGTTTCGTATCCAGGTAGCTGCGCTGTTAAAATAGCAATCCGCCAAAGTCAGAGCTCACCTGATTCTACTCTTAAAGAGAAGGATGAGCAAGAGACACTCTGATAACATATGAAAACATATGCATGATTAATAAAAAAAAGTTCTGTTTTGTGTTTTGAGCTGTACAAGGTATACTTTTCCTGTTGTTATGATAGCAAAGACACCCTGACATAACACCCAAAATCAAGCTGCAAGGTGCAAAGTTAATGACTTGCCTAAAGATCTCTAAAATAGTGCTTCTAATGTACAGTAAACTCAACATGAACTGTCTCATCTGTATGAGTTGCATCCCAACATTATTAGAATATTTCACACAAAAATCAAGGTTCCCAGCTGGAAGAATAATAACATTCTAGAAGTAATATTCCCAAAACTAAACAGAAACATTACAAGAATGCTTATAAAACTGACATAAAAAGTCCAGAAAAGATCCAGAAGACAGATTGAATGTTCTGTTAAATGTAATCTTCATAAAACTCTTATTGTTAGCTGGTGTGGTTGGACTGAGGTTGATTGAGTACTGGTCAATGTGCTCATGGTAAGGCCAGGTGAATTATGGGAAGTTGTGCAGGTATCTACCACTAGGGCATCTCATAAAAAAAACAATGATATCATGAAACTCTGATTTAGCGATACTTGATATATCACAATACATTTATCTACGATATTTCACAACATCTGTTTTACTGAAATTAAAATGAGGATAAAATACTCCTTAATACTCAAATACCAGGAATTATGGGTTTATTGGTGTCAGTTTCACAGAAATTAACAACCAATATTGTTCACCACAGGATTATAGCGCCACCATGTGGAGTAATGAAGCAGTAACTTTAGTAAGTGTAATTAGAGGGGTGGAGCTTAGGGAGCTTAGGGAGTTTAGGGAGCCTGTGTTTCAATATCAATATCCATGTTTAATGCAACATATTATAATGTGTCGGAAGCATATTGTATATAATATCAAAAATGGTGACCAGTGGTGTAAACACTGATTATCAACAGTGCAGATGGCTCAGCTAACCCGCACGGACGGTGGATGTTGTGGTATCGCAGGCAGTTTATATGTATGTTTTGGCAGGGGCATTGTCATGGTTAATGTGGGCGTGGCTTTGTTCTGGAGGAGTGTATCAAGGCGTGTTGGGAATGTGTTCACACTGCAATAATAACGTGACTATACATGTCTCTGATCTCCTCTGAATGTGATGATGGTGTGGTTTGTGTGATGTGATTATGATGCTCCTCCAGATGCACTGCATCCCGTTCACACCTCATTCAGATCATGCAGGAATCCAGGTGTTAATGCCAGGTGTGAACAGGTTCTAAAATAACCTGAATCTGGTTTTATTATGTGGTTCTATAGCAGCTTTCTAACAGTAATTCTCTGTATTGGTGTGGTAGGTTTAGTGATGTCTCATATAGAGAAATTTCACAACTGCTAGTAAATAAGACATGAATCTCTCAGCTGCAGCTCCGCCATGCTGTGAGCAGTGGGAGTACTCTAACCGCAGTGTGTGTGGAGAGTGTGGAGTGTGTGTGTGTGGTGTGAGTGTTTGGTGTGTGTGTGTGTGTGTGTGTGAGTGGAGTGTGTATGTGTGTGTGTGTACAAGGCCACTGGGTTCAAATCTTCCAGACGCTGCAGCTGCAGACAGTTACAGCCTCAAACTCTCTAACAGCCGCCTGCCCTACATTCACTCTAACCCAGAGAGTAACACCACCACCACCAAGCACTGTATAACCTGCACACTCATCCCTCTCACACATCCCTCACACTCATCCCCCATACTCATACCTCTCACACATCCCTCACACTCATCCCCCATACTCATCCCTCTCACACATCCCTCACACTCATCCCCCATACTCATCCCTCTCACACATCCCTCACACTCATCCCCCATACTCATCCCCCATACTCATCCCCCATACTCATCCCTCTCACACATCCCTCACACTCATCCCCCATACTCATACCTCTCACACATCCCTCACACTCATCCCCCATACTCATCCCTCTCACACATCCCTCACACTCATCCCCCATACTCATCCCTCACACTCATCCCTCACACTCATCCCTCACACTCATCCCTCACACTCATCCCCATACTCATCCCCCATACTCATCCCTCACACTCATCCCCATACTCATCCCTCACACTCATCCCTCTCACACATCCCCCATACTCATCCCTCACACTCATCCCCATACTCATCCCTCACACTCATCCCTCTCACACATCCCTCACACTCATCCCGCACACCAATCCCTCACATACATCCCTCATACCAAATCTGCACACTCATCCCTTACACTCAGTACAGTAACCCTCACACTTATTCCTCACACACATCCCTCACACTCATCCCCCATACTCATCCCCCATACTCATCCCTCTCACACATCCCTCACACTCATCCCCCATACTCATCCCTCACACTCATCCCTCACACTCATCCCTCACACTCATCCCCCATACTCATCCCTCACACTCATCCCTCACACTCATCCCTCACACTCATCCCCATACTCATCCCCCATACTCATCCCTCTCACACATCCCTCACACTCATCCCGCACACTCATCCCCCATACTCATCCCTCTCACACATCCCTCACACTCATCCCCCATACTCATACCTCTCACACATCCCTCACACTCATCCCCCATACTCATACCTCTCACACATCCCTCACACTCATCCCCCATACTCATCCCTCTCACACATCCCTCACACTCATCCCCCATACTCATCCCTCTCACACATCCCTCACACTCATCCCCCATACTCATCCCTCTCACACATCCCTCACACTCATCCCCCATACTCATCCCCCATACTCATCCCTCTCACACATCCCTCACACTCATCACCAATCCCTCACATACATCCCTCATACCAAATCTGCACACTCATCCCTTACACTCAGTACAGTAACCCTCACACTTATTCCTCACACACATCCCTCACACCCATCCCTCACACAGTACAGTAACCCTCACACTCATCCCGCACACTCATCCCGCACACTCATCCCGCACACTCATCCCGCACACTCATCCCGCACACTCATCCCGCACACTCATCCCGCACACTCATCCCGCACACAGTACAGTAACCCTCACACTCATCCCGCACACTCATCTCTTGCACCCATCCCACACACTCATCCCTCACACCCATCCCGCACACTCATTCCTCACACTCATCCCGCGCACCCATCCGACACACCCTCACACTCATCCCGCACACCCATCCCTCACACTCATCCCGCACACTCATCCCGCACACTCATCCCGCACACTCATCCCGCACACTCATCCCTCACACTCATCCCGCACACTCATCCCGCACACTCATCCCGCACACTCATCCCTCACACTCATCCCTCACACTCATCCCTCACACTCATCCCTTACACCCATCCCACACACTCATCCCTCACACCCATCCCGCACACTCATTCCTCACACTCATCCCGCGCACCCATCCCACACACTCATCCCGCACACCCATCCCTCACACCCATCCCTCACACTCATCCCTCACACTCATCCTGCACACTCATCCCGCACACTCATCCCTTACACCCATCCCACACACTCATCCCTCACACCCATCCCGCACACTCATTCCTCACACTCATCCCTCACACCCATCCCGCACACTCATCCCTCACACCCATCCCGCACACTCATCCCCCATACTCATCCCTCTCACACATCCCTCACACTCATCCCCCATACTCATCCCTCAATCTCATCCCTCTCACACATCCCTCACACTCATCCCCCATACTCATCCCTCACACTCATCCCTCTCACACATCCCTCACACTCATCCCCCATACTCATCCCTCACACTCATCACCATACTCATCCCCCATACTCATCCCTCTCACACATCCCTCACACTCATCCCGCACACTCATCCCTCACACTCATCCCGCACACTCATCCCTCACACTCATCCCCCATACTCATCCCTCTCACAATCATTCCCATACTCATCCCTCTCACACATCCCTCACACTCATCCCCATATTCATCCCTCACACTCATCCCTCTCACACATCCCCCATACTCATCCCTCACACTCATCCCCATACTCATCCCTCACACTCATCCCTCTCACACATCCCTCACACTCATCCCGCACACCAATCCCTCACATACATCCCTCATACCAAATCTGCACACTCATCCCTTACACTCAGTACAGTAACCCTCACACTTATTCCTCACACACATCCCTCACACTCATCCCTCACACAGTACAGTAACCCTCACACTTATCCCTCACACTCATCCCGCACACTCATCCCGCACACTCATCCCGCACACTCATCCCGCACACTCATCCCGCACATTCATCCCTTACACCCATCCCACACACTCATCCCTCACACTCATCCCTCACACTCATCCCGCACACTCATCCCGCACACTCATCCCGCACACTCATCCCGCACACTCATCCCTCACACTCATCCCTTACACCCATCCCACACACTCATCCCTCACACCCATCCCGCACACTCATTCCTCACACTCATCCCGCGCACCCATCCCGCGCACCCATCCCACACACTCATCCCTCACACCCATCCCGCACACTCATCCCTCACACCCATTCCGCACACTCATCCCCCATACTCATCCCTCAATCTCATCCCTCTCACACATCCCTCACACTCATCCCCCATACTCATCCCTCACACTCATCCCTCTCACACATCCCTCACACTCATCCCCCATACTCATCCCTCACACTCATTACCATACTCATCCCCCATACTCATCCCTCTCACACATCCCTCACACTCATCCCGCACACTCATCCCTCACACTCATCCCCCATACTCATCCCTCTCACAATCATTCCCATACTCATCCCTCTCACACATCCCTCACACTCATCCCCATACTCATCCCTCACACTCATCCCTCTCACACATCCCCCATACTCATCCCTCACACTCATCCCCATACTCATCCCTCACACTCATCCCTCTCACACATCCCTCACACTCATCCCGCACACCAATCCCTCACATACATCCCTCATACCAAATCTGCACACTCATCCCTTACACTCAGTACAGTAACCCTCACACTTATTCCTCACACACATCCCTCACACTCATCCCTCACACAGTACAGTAACCCTCACACTTATCCCTCACACTCATCCCGCACACTCATCCCACACATTCATCCCGCACACTCATCCCGCACACTCATCCCGCACACTCATCCCGCACACTCATCCCGCACACTCATCCCGCACACTCATCCCGCACACAGTACAGTAACCCTCACACTCATCCCGCACACTCATCCCGCACACTCATCCCTTACACCCATCCCACACACTCATCCCTCACACCCATCCCACACACTCATTCCTCACACTCATCCCGCGCACCCATCCGACACACCCTCACACTCATCCCACACACTCATCCCGCACACCCATCCCTCACACTCATCCTGCACACTCATCCCTCACACCCATCCCGCACACCCATCCCGCACACCCATCCCGCACACCCATCCCGCACACCCATCCCGCACACCCATCCCGCACACTCATCACACAGTACCATAACCCTCACACTCATCCCGCATAAAATCAGTGAATAATATATGAAACATATCCAGTCATTAGCACACAGATACCTGCAGCACATGTACAGTTATTTATAGTTATTTATATTTATTTATAGTTATTTCCTCACCTGTCTCTTAGGTGTGCTGTTTCCTGCCGTCAGGATGCTGTGGTTCCTCCAGGCCAGTGGGGGGCAGAACCACTCCACCTCACTCAGGTAGATGAGGAAGGAGCAGTCGGATCCATCCACCCCATAATAAGCGTAGCAGGGGTCCGACGTCCACCTGGCTCTCATCCACTACAACAGAAGGAGAAAAGAAAAAATCAAATCACACTAGTTTAAAACATCAGAGAATAAATATATACAGCATTTTTATTGCAGTTTTTACTGTGATAAATATCATATACTCTGAACATACATTACATTTAATAAAAATATATAGGATAATAATAACATGGTGTGGGTTATATAAGCAATCCCTATATATTTTATGTTCATGTTATATCTGTGATCTTAAGCTTCTTATTTGCATTTGGTATGCCAGTGTATAATGCTGTATATAAGATAATACACTACATAACCTAATAACACAACTTTATAAGACAATACGCTTAGAATCTAGCATTATACTGCAATATTATTAACATATTATGATTATATTTTGTTACAAATCTTTCCAAAAACAGTTATACTCTGATTTTTAAAACACTAGTTCTGATAGTCAATACATGTAAAATGAAAATATATATTTAATTGCCTAATAAGCACATCTATATGTGTAATATTCTTTTCTAATATATATATATATATATATGTTCATAATACCTATACACATTTCTAAAAAAATATCAAACATTATAGATGTGTTAATTAGGCATTATGAATTTTGATTATAATGCATTATAAGCTTTGCTTCTAAGATGTTACATATTTGTATTAAAATAGCATATATCTGTCACTATTAATACTGTATATTCCCATGATTGACATCAGTCACTTTACTGATACAAGAGTATACAATCACACATTATAATATATTATACACTAAAATAAGATTTAATATAAGTACAATTAATGAGTTGTTAAAAGTAATTATAGCATCCTTTGTTGAGGTTCTTGGTATTGACATATAACATTTCATAAACACAGCTGATGATGTATTATAATCTCAATTCATAATGCATAACAGATATGGCTATAAATTCTTATACTTGAATTGTATATACATTAATAGTTTTAGCCATGGTTATAATTCTTTATAAAAGCATTATACTATGTTATAAATATGTTTATTGAGTCTAATAGATAAAACATTAATAGAAAGTCAATTTTAACCTTTGATTAATCTTTAACAATGTGTACTTCATCAGTAGTTACACTGTTATTACATGGATTGTTAGTGTGTAATTACACAGTTATTACAGACACGTATTGCATACAGCTCTGTAAAAAAAAATGAGATCACCTAAAAATGATGAGTTTCTTTGATTTTATCAAATTAAAAACCTCTGGAATATAATCAAGAGGAAGATGGATGATCACAAACCATCAAACCACCAAACTGAACTGCTTGAATTTTTGCACCAGGAGTAAAGCAGCATAAAGTTATCCAAAAGCAGTGTGTAAGACTGGTGGAGGAGAACATGATGCCAAGATGCATGAAAATAAAAACTGTGATTAAAAAACAACCAGGATTATTCCACCAAATATTGATTATTTCTGAACTCTTAAAACTTTATGAATATGAACTTGTTTTCTTTGCATTATTTGAGGTCTGAAAGTTCTGCATCTTTTTTGTTATTTCAGTCATTTATCATTTTCTGTAAATAAATGCTCTAAATGAGAATATTTTTATTTGGAATTTGGGAGAAATGTTGTCTGTAGTTTATAGAATAAAACAACAATGTTCATTTTACTCAAACATAAACCTATAAATAGTAAAATCAGAGAAACTGATTCAGAAACTGAAGTGATCTCTTCATTTGAATATATAAGAACTCAGTGCAGTTTGAAAGTGGCAGCAGGACTGTAAGCTGATTGGACAGCAGTGACAGATATCTGTAGAGGGTGAGGAGTTGAACATGACAACTCACATCAATTTTACTGGCACAGTCCGGGTACCCGGGGTCCTTCGGGACTTCGCACTGTCCTGCAGTCCCGTCTCTCCCTGCAGAAATGATGAGCAGAATGTGACAGGACACCTCCAGCAGAGAAACGCCTGAATATGAAAAGCTAAAGGGTTCAGAAGAGCTGCTGGCAGCATTAATGAGGCTGTGAGAGAATGAATTTTATCTCCTTCTGTCTGAAGGAAAAGCTCGTTTCTGCCCTCGGGTGTAACTGCTCTGAGCAGTGCCCACTTTCACACTGCAGGACCAAACGGTTACTAACGGTTACCACACAGCATCGGGGTGAAACCGTTAGCCCAGTTTCTGTTTCTGTTTTTGTTAGTGTGATAGCATCTGGGGTTATCCAACATCGCTAATGCTGCGTTAGCCTGTAGCCAACCAGGCTCATCCAACATGGCTAACATGGCCTTATTATGCTGGTGTTCAGGTTCATCCAACAATGCTAAAATAGCTTTAGCATGCCATTGTCTGGACTCATCAAACATTGCTAATGCTACATTAGCCTGGTGGTTGGTGTGGTGCAGTGGATAACACGACTGCATGCCAGTGAGCTACTATATAATGTTGGAGACTGAGTTTCAATTCCTGGTCTGGGTGACTATACTGCTCTACACCAATAAGAGTCCTTGGGGAAGATTTCAAACACTATATTGGCTCAAATCTGTAAGTTGAGCGTCAGGAAAATGGGAATGAGCATCAGCTAAATGCTGTAAATGTAAACAACAACAACAATGCTAAAACAGCTTTAGCATGAGATTGTCTGGACTCATACAATATTGCTAATGCTGTGTTAGCCTGCAGGTGACTAGGCTCATCCAACAATGCTAACCTGGCCTTAATATGCTGGCTTATCCAGCAGGTTTATCCAACATAGCTAACATTGCTAATGCTGTGTTAGTCTGTTGGTGACTGGGGTTATTGCATTGTTAACGTGATATTAGTATTTTAGTGTTAGTTTAAGAAAAATTCGCAAATGCAGCATTAGCATGGTGGCGACCAAGCTCATCCATCATAAGCTCATCATGTAGCTAATGCTAGCATGACCATAATATGCTGGCATGCAGGTTCAACCAACATTGTAAATGCTGTGTTAGCTTGCAGGTTCATCTAATATTGATATTGCAGATGTAGCAGTCTGGTGTTAGCTCATACAACCTTGCTAACATGGCTTTAGCATGTTGGTGACTGGGCTAATCCAATGTCACTAACGTGGCTGTAGCATGGCAGTATCTGCACTCATCCATCTGGTATAACAGAGCTGGGGCTCATCCAATGTTGCTCAGAAGAGGCATTAGCATGCTAGAATCTGGGCTCTTCTAACATCGCTAACGTGGTGCTAGCATGCTGATGATTGAACTCTTCCAACCTTACTAATGCACCGCTAACATGCTAAAATCCAGTCTCATGCAGTCTTTTGCAGATTTCTCAGTCTTTAAGCCCCCCCCATTAAACTTTTCTGTGGTTTTAGGTACAGATAACTAACAGAGTTAAGAAAACTGAACCCAGCTCAGTTTATAGAGCTCAGAACCGCCCTACAGGTTCTGTGGGTTTAGATAAATGCAGTGATGTCTGGGTTTCCCTGCTGAGCAGAGAGGCTGATGGGTAAAGCAGGAAATTGCCAGCGTCTCTCACCCTGATGAATAAAACCATGCTCTGTGAAGCAGTGAGCTTCCTTTAGTTTAATTAACAGAGAAAAGGGGGAGGGGCTGATCTTTATTCAACAGGCTGCCGGCTCTGGGATGTTTCTGTGTGATTATACAGTAGTAATGATGAAAGCAGTGGTAATAATTAGAGAAATATTCCAGTATAAAGCAGAGGAAGGTCTGAAATCTGAAAGTGTGTGTACTCTGGGTAGATTAGAGGTCTAATCAGACGGGCTAATCCTGTCATACTACACTTTTCAGAGTGACTTCACCTCTTTTGTTTTCTTTCTGTCTGATAAATTATGCTCTAAAATGGTAAAATTATGGTACAGCTCAGTAGTGCAAGATCAACAAAAGTGTGTCAGAGCTAGATTGGAATCAAGTGGAAACATATATGGTTAGGTAGACGGATAGATGGATGGATGGGTGGATGGATGAATCGATGGATGGATGGATGGATGGATGGGTGGATGGGTGTGTCGGTGGATGGGTGGGTGGGTGCTTGGATGGATAGGTGGGTGAATGGATGGATGTATACATGGATGGATGCAGTTGAACACAGTAAACACTAAACACCAGTTAATGTGCATATATAACACTTTATTTTACTAAATAATTCAGCATGTGTTCCTGCAGAGCTTTAATATAGTTTTACATATTAAATTTACAACGTAAAAAAACATTAAAAGAAAGAAACTCACTAAATGAGAAGAAGAGAAGTGTCCAGAATTGTGTACTATGAATGATATCTGTACTATATATGATGTGAGTAATGTGGTGTATGTAGAGGTAATATAGGCACCTCCGCCCCTGTTCTTACTCTTCTGTAGGATCTGCTCCACCCGCACCGCCATCTCTGACACATTCTGAGCAATCGCCTGAATCCTCTCCACCAGACCCACCGGCTGAAACCTGAGGCACACACACACACACACACACACACACGAAAAACAAATGTTTATCAGGACAGCAGTGTGAAACATCTGTGTGACCTTCTGTGCAGACCAATGAGCCAAAAATACAGGGCAAGATCAGGTCGGTGCGAAACAGCAGCATATAAAGTTGAAAATAAAGTTATTTTTAAAGAACAAACTCTGTAAAACTCTTTAAACCCTGTACACAGGCCTTCACTTCATTTACTTAATTACTTGTACACCTTTTTATGACTATTACAGTATTCTAATAAATACCAGAAGCTTCATAGACCCTACTATAGAACCCTGTGGGACACATTTCATGGCATTAAAAATCTATATTTCCGGCTTGTATAACCTCTCTTGACCCTGAACCCAGACCCTGGTGGGAATCCATACAGGCTTCACATAAACATGCTATCTGCTTCAGTAGTAAACTTTTCTTGTGTGATTTTGATTGAAAACAGAAGCTAAAACTTTACCTTTTCTTGCTAAATAAACCATTCCACCTTAAATGGTCCTGTAGTCATGGTCCACATCTCTACCATTAGCAACATTAGCAGCAGGTTAATCATGTTAATTGGCAGCATTAGCATCATTTGGGCAGTGGTGGCTCAGCAGTTACAGGATCAAATCATCAATAGCAAGATTGTGTGTTTAACAAGGTGTTAGTTGATTCACATATAAGTACTAGTAAATACTGTATGCCGTCGCTGTCCAATAAAAAACAACAATTGATTTTTTTACTACATTATTTCAACAAACCAACTGTCCCTTACACTGTGTTACAATCTCTTGATGTATGGACCAATATAATTTCTCAAAAATAACCTGAAATGAACTGTTTTTACACTGACTTCCATTGAACGTTAAGAAGGATTTTTCTCTCTTCTGTAAAGTTGCTGTTTTGGAGATACTTGTTTTTTATTGGACAGCGGCAATATAGTATATGTAGTTATTAGTATATGTAGTATATATGGTTACCTATATAGTAGCCACAAACCTCATTTTAGCAACTAACAAGCAACACCTTAGCAACTGCCCATCAACACCTAACAAACACCTAGCAACACCTTAGCAACCACCTAGCAACACCCCAGCAGCCAACACTGGTAAAATAGGAACAGCACAGGAACCAAAAGCAACATTTTACAAACCACCTACTAACACCTCAGCAGCCACCACTGATACAACAGGAACAACACATAAACCACAAGCATCCTTTTATACACATATTTTTTACACTTTATACCAGAGAGAGTCACATGACATCATATTTCAGTATTCCAGTATCTTTGCAAAATAAAAACCTTCCCTATTATTAAAATTCCATTATTCATTCTATGCATTCCTAGAAATCCTGATTTTTCCATTGTTTTCTACCTGTTACTGATTAGGTGTTTTATTTTAGAAACATCAAAGTACTAAACCTTTCTTTGATATAAGCTGTTCTATAAAAACAGCTTGAATCTGAGTGACTTCATTTACACAGAATTACCCAGAATTCTAACCCCTCTCCTGATTGAAGTGTATTGAAAGAGAACAGGCCAATCTGATCAGAGTGGGGCTGTAAATTGGCCTCGCTGGGTTTTTCAGCTCTTTACGTGATTGAGAGCTAAAAAAAAAAGCCTGAATGGTGCTTTAGTGAACAAAAGAAAATAAATCTTAAACACAGCCCACTTTAAAACCTTGTGTTTTACAACCGTGCGAAAGTGTGCTCGTGAAAACTGGAACTGGGTCAGTAGATTATTATTATTATTATATATCAAACATGATTTAAAGAAGTGACTTTACGAGTGCATTACACTCTTATTGGAGTTCTGTTCAGACCATATTTTTCAATTCACCACTAAATATATATTTAGTGAATGTTCACTTATTGTCCAAAACAATAAATACAAACACATAGGCATGTTGTGAAGTATATAAATATAAACTAGCTAAAATTCATCACCAACATTTGTTTTATAACAGCTTTATATGTATATTTTTGTAAAAACCTCTTATCTTAGCCAACCATTAACAACCATATAGCAAACCGCCGAGCAACACATCAGTAACCAACACTGATACAATAGGAACAGCACAGAAACCACCTAGTTACATTGTAGCAAGCAAAACCTATATCATAAAACAAAATAATTTAGCAACCAACCAGGACTACTTAAGAAAACATAACATATACAATAGAAACGCCACAGTAACCACACACATCATTTTAGCAACACCTTAGCAACCACTTAGAAACACTCAAGTAGACAGATATCATAGTAACCACAAACATCATTTCAGCAACTACCAAGTGACACCTTAGCAACAGCTATCAACACCAGCTGCCAACACTGATACAATATGGACACCACCGGAACCAAAAGTAACATTTTACCAACCGTCTAGCAACACCATAGCAACACCTCAGCAGCCAACACTGATACAATGGGAAAACAGAGAATCCACAAGCATCCTCTTTTGCAATCACCTAGCAACACCTTAGCAGCCAACACTAATATAATATGAACAACTCAGGAACCAAAAGCAACATTTTAGCAACTTCCTTGCACTGACCCAGCAGCTAACACTGATACAATAGGAACACAAAACCAGAAGGTTCCCCCTTCTAGCTACTGCCTAGCAACACCTTAGCAATCACCAACTAACACCCCAGCAACCAACACTGATACAATAGTAACAGCACAGAAACCACAAGCATCCTTTTAGCCACTGCCTAGCAACACCTCAGCAGACAACACAGCTACCATAGCAACCACACACATTATTTTAGCAGCTACCAAGCAACACCTAACAAACACCTAGCAACACATCAGCAGCCAACAATAATACAATAGTAACAGCACAGAAACACCTTACCAACCCTTTAGTGGTTACCTAGCAACCCCTTAGCAGCAGTTCCTCGGAGTGTCTTCAGTTACTGCACTCTAGTTTCTGATAAATTGTCTGTAGTCAGACACACACACACACACACACACACACACACTTTGACCTCTCTAAAGTCCCCTGTTGTAGTTCTGTCAGGGCAGAGGCGTCTCAGTTATTTATTAGTCTGTGTTTTTCTGAATTCTTCAGGTGAGAGACAGAATCACATCCTCTCTTATTTACTCGCTCATTTCCTCCGAGAGCAGCGGCTCTTTTACTAAATAAACCCGTCTGAAGTTTTAGATGAGCTGATCCTGAACTCCAGAGAGGATTCAAGGTTTCAGGACTAACAGTGTGTGCTGAAGATGATTACATGACATAATAAATAATAAGCTTTTTATATTAGGAAAATCAATTTAGCAGATGTTAAAAATCTGCTCAGAAGATGCATCATCCAAATATGTACAGTATTTCTTCATAAGCTCTATCCAGGGGGGTTAGTGAAAAACATTTCCCACTTCTACTCTTTAGTGATAAAACTCCTGCATCCGGACTGCAATTGTAAAAACGGGAGAATCAGTGAGTTTTTAGTCTTTTTTCGCGGTCACATGACATAATCCCAGCGTTCAGTAGCTCCTCCATTTCCACTCGCTGTTGTGTTTTTTTAATGTGGATCTCCGTGGAAACTGTGATGAGCTTAAAGTGTAATTACGGTGTGCGGCAGTGGACAAATATCTATTTTATTAAAGGCGAGGAGATGAAACTCAGAGATGTGCGTCCGGACGGGACTAAAATTACCGGAGGAGCACGGAGTTCAGAGAAAAACAGTAGATAATTCTGCCTGTAATCAGACGTACATGATCATTCTGGATGGGAATAACCCATAAAAGAGAAAATTACCCCAGAACCCCGTGAGATACTAATCCCATCCAGATAGAGCTTTAATGTTTAATAAAAGTCAAGGTAAAAAGTCATGAGGGACTATCTATTCTTTAATTTTAGTCCTATAAAAGGGCTCTCAGAGTCTAATTTCAGGTAGTGTACCTCCTAGTGAGAAACTGGGTTGGACTTAATTGAACCACTATCTAGGATGTTTGTTTATCAGTCATTTTTCAGCAGGATAATGTTCACCCACACACAGCAAGGGTTTCCCAGGAACACAGTCTCCACCAGATTGCAGCACTTCCTCGTCTTGCAGATCTCCAGATTTATCACCAATCCAGCATTTATGGAGCAGCTGGGACTCAGCTTCAGCTTCAGCCTACGAGTGTAGAGCTACAGGATCTACAGGCCCAGCTGTAGCAACATCTGTGCTGCAGGATCCATACAGAACCTGTAGAACCTCCAAACCCAACCAATACCCTTTCAATCTCATCTTATATCCAGCATAGAGGAACCAACACAAACACACACACAAACACACACACAAACACACACACAAACACACACACACACACACACACACACACAAACACACACACACACACACCTGTCGAGAGCAGAGCTAAGCTCCTCCAACCTGTGGCTATTAGTGCTGTTGCTGAGTTTGGCGAGAGCGTCGATTCTCTTCAGGATGATCTCCAGCATATCACTGATCTTCCTCAGCACTCCACGAGACTCCAGCCCACCAATCACTGCTTACAGAGAGAGAGAGAGAGAGAGAGAGAGAGAGAGAGAGAGAGAGAGAGAGAGAGAGAGAGAGAGAGAGACGGAGAGAGAGAGAGAGAGAGAGAGAGAGACGGAGAGAGAGAGAGAGAGAGAGAGAGAGAGAGAGAGAGAGAGAGAGAGAGAGAGAGAGAGAGAGAGCGGAGAGAGAGAGAGAGAGAGAGAGAGAGAGACGGAGAGAGAGAGAGAGAGAGAGAGAGACGGAGAGAGAGAGAGAGAGAGAGAGAGAGAGAGAGAGAGTATAAAGAATAAATTATTAAATTATAAACTATTATATATAATATCATCATATCCGTGGATGATCAAACATTTAAAGTTGGACAGCAGCCAACAACTATAACCACCTAGCAACACCTTAGCAACCACCTGGCAATACCTTAGCAACTACGTAGCAACAACTCAACAGGCAACACTAATACCATAGGAACAGCACAGAAACCACAAGCATCAGTTCCTCTGAGTGTCTGCAATAACTGCACTTTCTGGTCTTTACTGTTTACAGTAACTGTTAGTACAAAAGAGTGAGAGACGGAAATAAATAAATAAAAATATACTTTTAACATTTACACACATCCTGACATAAATGTTAAAGTTATTTATATTGTTACTTATTTTATGCAATTTTGGTATATTTCTGTTTAAAAGGACAAGAGTTATTCACTGTAGCCCATCCATTGTCATGGCCAGATAATAATAATGCTGGATTATTGTAGACACAGCTAGGTTTCTAGGACAAGAGTGGTCCACAACTCCACCTTATCCAAACAAGAACCATTCTAAGGTCAATAGCTGATCAATGATAAAGGACTAAATTAGAAGGTCATAACTCTGAAACCCCTGAAAGCTATATTTACTTAGGTAAAATGAAGTGGATTGCAATAGATGAAAATATCAGCATATGTGCAATACATATAATTATGCACCACATTACAATTACAAGTTAATAAAGATGGAAAGATAGATGTGCTATGTATTGGTATCAGTCAATGATTTTGCCTGCCTAGTCAGATTAGAGAGATTAGATTATCAGAACACTAACCGGATATCCCTCTCAAGAGTTCATCATTCAGCCCAATACAGCAAACAACACTAACTCTTCACAGGGTCTCTTTAAAGGGTATCTGGCACGTTAAATTATTTTGTTTCCATAATGTAAAGTACTTTTTATTTTAAATGTTTCATTGAGAATAAATACATTTTACAGAAGCCCTGCATGACATGATGATGCATTACCACATTTGTCTGTAAAGGTTAGCTTTCAGCATCCAGCCCCACCTTTGATTAGTCAGTATAGGCAATTGATTGATTGATTGCCAGAAAAGCACATGGATTCATTTTATGTCCACATGGATTGTTACATATCATAACTCTACATATCATTAAGAAAAACACAATTCTCTTTCTGCCTCATAAACAGAGATGTAGCAGGAATGTTGAGGAAGGAGGAGTGCAGTGGTGAAATCACGGTTGGATGAGCCTGTATGATTCTTAAATATATAAATAAATATATAAACAAACAAACAAATAAGCAAACAAACAAACACAAAAGGCCAGCAAACGGAAGCAGCATGCTAAATGAGTCTGGGCTCAGCAGGGAGGATCAGAAACACAGCGATAGCTGCATTTCAACATAACAACAGCATTTCAATTAAATTAAAGCATCTGAACAATTCCAGCACAAAACGCCGATACTGATACTCTCTCTCCTCCGTCTGAACATTACACACATCTGTTTCATCTCTCATTACCGCGAGCTCACCACGCTCACCAGCCTCCAACAGCACAAACTCACACACATCCAAATTAGGCCTCGGTCTGGACTCATCAGAGCATCTCACCGCGCCAATTTACCCAGCCCTGAGGATCCGCAGGGTGAAGCACAGAGCAGAAGATACTTCACCTGGCCAATTAACCAGCTCCCAGACTCCAGCCCGGGTCACCGGGGCTCTCGCACAACCGCCATCATAAATCATCTGCTTTTATGTTTATGCTTTTATATATTCATACAGGAGAAAAAGCCTCAGACTAATGATGCTTTCTGATGAGAGGGAGGTGAGACTGTTTCAGGCTGTTATCCAGCAGAGACAAGAACTTCCACTGTGAATTATTAGTGCAGAACGTTTGTCCTTTTAAGACTTTAAAAGTTTAATGAATGTTAATAAAATGATGAATGTAAGATTGGTATTATGGGAATAAAACCAATATACAATTGCAAGATATCTGGTGTGAATCGCTCTCTTGAGGTCATGACCTTTTGACTGCAGCTGACTCTGGTCTCTTATCCATACTCATCCTCCTTGATCTAAGTGCAGCATTCAACACCATTTCTCATTCTGTCCTCCTTCAAAGACTATCAGCCATTGGTTTTTCCTGTACACCTATGGCCTGGTTTAGCTCATATCTCTCTGAACGCACTCAGTTTATCCAACTAAAAACTTTCACGTCTAAGCCATCTCCCCTCACTTCTGGTGTTCCCCAAGGTTCCGTCCTGGGTCCTATTCTTTTCATCATTTACCTTCTTCCTTTGGGTCACATCTTTCACAAATATAATATTCAGTTTCACTGTTATGCGGACGACACCCAGCTGTACATTTCTAGCAAACCCACTTCCAACCTTCCTCCCCCTTCCCTTTGTGATTGCCTACAGGAAGTCAAGTCTTGGTTCTCCTCTAATTTTCTCAAACTGAACAGTGATAAATCAGAGGTTCTCCTCATTGGTTCTAAATCTGTTCTTGCAGAAGCAAATAGTTTTTCCATCCCCATTGATAATGTTTTGGTTTCTCCCTCCCCCGAGGTAAAAAGTCTTGGTGTCGTCCTTGATAGTACTTTGTCTTTTCAAACCCATATAAATAACATCACTCGGTCGGCATACTTTTATCTTCGTCATATAAACCGCCTCCGTTCCTCTCTCACTTCGGACAATACTTCCATTTTGGTTCACTCTCTGGTCACTTCCCGCCTGGACTATTGTAATTCTCTTCTGTTTGGTCTCCCCCTCAAGTCCCTTCATAAGCTACAACTGGTGCAGAATGCTGCTGCCCGTGTCATCTCTAGAACCCCATCCTTTCACCACATCAGTCCCGTTTTACAGCAGCTCCACTGGCTCCCAGTTAAATCCCGTATTGACTATAAACTTATACTTCTCACATTTAAGGCTATCCATCATCTCGCCCCTCCATATCTCACCGACCTCCTTCACATAAACAGACCTAGTCGCACTCTCAGATCTTCCTCATCTGTTAGTCTCACTGTTTTCCCAGCCCGATTGACCACCATGGGGTTAAGAGCTTTCAGCCGGTCTGCCCCCCGTCTTTGGAACTCTCTCCCATCAGACATCCGTAATATTGACTCTCTCCACATTTTCAAATCACGCCTCAAAACGCACCTGTTTAGGATAGCATACAATCTTTAGTCTGCTCCCTCATTTTATGATATTTTTAAATTGCTTCCCTATTTTTACTGTTGTTTTAATGATGTTTGTATATGTTTTCTGCTTTATTTTCATTGTATTATGTACGGTGACCTTGAGAGTCCTGAAAGGCGCCTTTAAATAAAATGTATTATTATTATTATTATTATGATGCCACAGCATCTCAATTAAACCAACCAATCCCAGACTAAACCAACCCAACCAACCCAAAACAAACCCAAAACCAACCCAAACCCAAAACCAACCCAAAACCAAAACAAACCCAAACCAAAACAAACCCAAACCCAAACCAAAACAAACCAAACCAAACCAAACCAAACCAAACCAAACCAAACCAAACCAAACTAAACTAAACTAAACCATCCCAATGTAAACCTATTCAACCTAATCCAAACTAATCTAAACCGAACCTAACCTAACCTAACCAACCCAACCCACCCTAAACAAACCCAAACTAAACTAAACTAAACTAAACCAAACTTAACTAACCCAACCCAATGTAAACCTACCAACCTAACCCAAACTAATCTAAACCAAACCTAACCTAACCAACCCAACCCAACCCAACACAAACCCAAACTATACCAACCCAATCCAACCAACCCAACCAACCAACCCAACCTAAACCAACCCAAACCAAACTAAACTAAACCAACCCAAACCAACCCAATCTAAACCAACCCAAACTAAACCTAAACTAACTCAACCCAACCCAAACTAAACCTAAACTAACTCAACCCAAACTAAACCAAAGCAACGTAAACCAGCTCAACACAAAATAAACTAAACCATACTAAACCAACCCAAACTAAACCAAGTGGGAAACGTTTCAACTTTACAAACTCATTAAGTGATTCAGACCAGACCAACAGAGTAAAGGTGTGGAAATACCATTAATGAACTTTTTAATAACTTTTTTAATAATCAACAGTTTTGGATTGTAACACATTTTTAATTTTACCATACTAATAGTGCAAATACATCTTTACTAAACAAAATAAAAAAATACAGAAATGAAAACAACAATAACCAATTCTGTCTATTGAAATGTTTGTAACTGGATGATTTAACTGATACAGTCCTTTAGAAGAGGATCTAAAAACACAGAAGAAAACTCCATTAATTCCAACAAAGTACCAAGATTTTACTAATAACACAAATAATTTAAACACTTACACTGAACTTTAAACTTAGAGTTTCTCAAACTGTGGTTCTTTTCTCAGAGTCTTGAAGAAACAGCTTCCTCTAGACCTCCATTGTTGCCACATGACTCCAATGTTTGGCTTGTAATCTGAGATTAAAAACGAGTGCTGCCACCAAATGGTCTGGGTAGGAATTACAATTTAAGAAAAATATCTGACCACTGTTACAAACTGATTAGCTGAATCAGACGTGTTGGGAAAGGGAAGGTAACGAATGTGATCAGAGTGAAAAAATATGGAGTAGTTTTGTTATTTTATATATTGTGTTAATTTTGATTGAATAAATAATACATATTTTACTTTAATAAAATAAAATGATAAGAGAGAGAGACTTTACAGCGTTTATACACTCAAATTCAAAGATTCAAAGATTGTATATGAAAGAAAAGACTAAAAGAAAATGTTTAAAGAACAGAAAATAATGACATAATAATGAGAAGATAAGAGAAACTGAGAGAACTGGTTCTGAGT
>NC_064426.1:44227500-44335000 GCF_023375975.1 Astyanax mexicanus
TCTTTATGATCAATTTACATTAAGTTATTTAAAGCAACACAGTGGAAAACTTTACTTAAAGTATACTGAAGTATTCACTCTTAAAAACAAACTTTTAATGTTAATCCATCACTTAGGAACATGCTTTCTGGACAAGCTGAGAGATTAAAAAGCAAAATGGCCTACTGTACTTTCTCTCTCTCTGACTCCGGCTGCTGCTGGACTTTCTATAGTGTTGGAAAATATACTGCGCTCTTAAAAACACGCTTTTAATCCATCACATAAGAACATGTTTTTCTGGACAAGCTGAGAGATACAGAATCTAGAATCATGTGAACTAAGGTGTTAGAGAATGCTGATGGAGAAACAGCATGATCTACTGTACTCTCTCTCTCTCTCTCTCTCTCTCTCTCTCTCTCAGACTCTGGCTGCTGATGGAGAAACAGCATGATCTACTGTACTCTCTCTCTCTCTCTCTCTCTCTCTCTCAGACTCTGGCTGCTGATGGAGAAACAGCATGATCTACTGTACTCTCTCTCTCTCTCTCTCTCTCTCTCTCTCTCTCTCAGACTCTGGCTGCTGATGGAGAAGCAGCATGATCTACTGTACTCTCTCTCTCTCTCTCTCTCTCAGACTCTGGCTGCTGATGGAGAAACAGAAGCATGATCTACTGTACTCTCTCTCTCTCTCTCTCTCTCTCTCTCTCAGACTCTGGCTGCTGATGGAGAAACAGAAGCATGATCTACTGTACTCTCTCTCTCTCTCTCTCTCTCTCTCTCTCAGACTCTGGCTGCTGATGGAGAAGCAGCATGATCTACTGTACTCTCTCTCTCTCTCTCTCTCTCAGACTCCGGCTGCTGATGGAGAAACAGCATCATGACCTACTGTACTCTCTCTCTCTCTCTCTCTCTCTCTCTCTCAGACTCCGGCTGCTGATGGAGAAACAGCATCATGACCTACTGTACTCTCTCTCTCTCTCTCTCTCTCTCTCTCAGACTCTGGCTGCTGATGGAGAAACAGCATGATCTACTGTACTCTCTCTCTCTCTCTCTCTCTCAGACTCTGGCTGCTGATGGAGAAACAGCATCATGGCCTACTGTACTCTCTCTCTCTCTCTCTCTCAGACTCTGGCTGCTGATGGAGAAGCAGCATGATCTACTGTACTCTCTCTCTCTCTCTCTCTCTCTCTCTCAGACTCTGGCTGCTGATGGAGAAGCAGCATGATCTACTGTACTCTCTCTCTCTCTCTCTCTCTCAGACTCCGGCTGCTGATGGAGAAACAGCAGCATGATCTACTGTACTCTCTCTCTCTCTCTCTCTCTCTCTCACCTGGTGTCCTGGATCACAGACTACCTCACCTGCAGACCACAGTACGTGAGGCTCACTGACGGCACATTGGAGACTGTGGTCAGTAGCACTGGAGCACCACAGGGGACTGTGCTCTCCCCCTTCCTCTTCACTCTCTACACATCAGACTTCCAGTACAACTCTGAGATGTGCCACCTGCAGAAATTCTCGGATGACACTGCCATCGTTGGGTGTGTGAAGGGTGGTCAGGAGGAGGAGTACAGGAGACAGGGGGATGACTTTGCTGCTTGGTGCCGACTGAACCAACTGCAGTTAAACATATCCAAGACCAAGGAGATGGTGGTTGACTTTCGTAGGTCTGGACTACCCTTGCAGCCAGTCTCCATCAAGGGGGTTGATGTGGAGACAGTAAAGACCTACAAGTACCTTGGTCTGCAGCTGGACAACAAACTGGACTGGTCAACAAATACAGACACCCTGTACAGGAAGGGACAGAGCCGGCTCTATTTCTTGAGGAGACTGTGGTCCTTTAACATCTGTAAGAAGCTTCTGCAGATGTTCTACCAATCAATCGTGGCCAGCATTCTCTTCTATGCTGTGGTGTGCTGGGGAGGCAACATGAAGAGGAGAGATGCATCACGGCTGGACAAGCTGGTCAGAAGGGCCGGGGCAGTGGTTGGAATGGAGCTGGACTCTCTGGTTACAATAGCTGAGAGAAGGACTTTGGATAAACTGCTTTCTATCATGAACAATGATAGTCACCCACTTCACACCACCATCATGAAGCAGAGGAGTGTGTTCAGTGGCAGACTGCTGTCACAGAGCTGCACAACAGACAGACTCAGAAAATCCTTCATCCCCAGAGCCATCAGACTCTTTAACTCCTCCCTTCGGGGACGGGATGCTGCTACTGACTGAGTTTAACTCAGTCACACCACATGGACTTTATTACTCCACCACTTAATTATTTATATTAACACTTCCCCAACCTCACTTACGTTCAAGTACACTTTACTCATGATTGGGTATTCACATATTCACAATCTCCTTTTAGAACTATATTTGTTACAGTTGCATATTTATATTATATTTCTATGTCACATCAGCCACTTTCATAATCAATGTCATTGCACACTGCACTTTGCTCTGTTAATTATTTAATGAACATCAGCAACAACTGCACTGCTCTGTTTACAGATATGTATCTTACCGTGTATAGTACGTTTTTGTATAGCCTTATATATATATATTTTTTTTTTCTTTTCTTCTTCTTTTTCTCTATTCTTCTGTTTTAATTTATGTTTGAATCTGTTTCTTATTGTATTGTGTTGTTGCTGCTGGATGCCTAAATTTCCTTCGGGATAAATAAAGTATCTATCTATCTATCTATCTATCTATCTATCTATCTATCTATCTATCTATCTATCTATCTATCTATCTATCTATCTATCTATCTATCTATCTATCTATCTATCTATCTATCTATCTATCTATCTATCTATCTATCTATCTATCTATCTATCTATCTATCAGACTCCGGCTGCTGATGGAGAAGAAGCATGACCTACTGTACTCTCTCTCTCTCTCTCTCTCTCTCTCAGACTCTGGCTGCTGATGGAGAAACAGCATAATGATCTAATGATCTACTGTACTCTCTCTCTCTCTCTCAGACTCCGGCTGCTGATGGAGAAGAAGCATGACCTACTGTACTCTCTCTCTCTCTCTCTCTCAGACTCCGGCCGCTGATGGAGAAACAGCATGATCTACTGTACTCTCTCTCTCTCTCTCTCTCTCTCTCTCAGACTCCGGCCGCTGATGGAGAAACAGCATGATCTACTGTACTCTCTCTCTCTCTCTCTCTCTCTCAGACTCCGGCCGCTGATGGAGAAACAGCAGCATGATCTACTGTACTCTCTCTCTCTCTCTCTCTCTCTCTCAGACTCTGGCTGCTGATGGAGAAACAGCATGATCTACTGTACTCTCTCTCTCTCTCTCTCTCAGACTCCGGCTGCTGATGGAGAAACAGCATGATCTACTGTACTCTCTCTCTCTCTCTCTCTCAGACTCCGGCCGCTGATGGAGAAGCAGCATGATCTACTGTACTCTCTCTCTCTCTCTCTCTCTCTCTCTCTCTCTCTCAGACTCCGGCCGCTGATGGAGAAACAGCAGCATGATCTACTGTACTCTCTCTCTCTCTCTCTCTCAGACTCCGGCTGCTGATGGAGGAACAGCAGCATGATCTACTGTACTCTCTCTCTCTCTCTCTCTCAGACTCCGGCTGCTGATGGAGAAACAGCAGCATGATCTACTGTACTCTCTCTCTCTCTCTCTCTCTCAGACTCCGGCTGCTGATGGAGGAACAGCAGCATGATCTACTGTACTCTCTCTCTCTCTCTCTCTCTCTCTCTCAGACTCCGGCCGCTGATGGAGAAACAGCAGCATGATCTACTGTACTCTCTCTCTCTCTCTCTCTCTCTCAGACTCCGGCTGCTGATGGAGAAACAGCAGCATGATCTACTGTACTCTCTCTCTCTCTCTCTCTCTCTCTCTCTCTCTCTCAGACTCCGGCCGCTGATGGAGAAACAGCAGCATGATCTACTGTACTCTCTCTCTCTCTCTCTCTCTCTCTCTCTCTCAGACTCCGGCTGCTGATGGAGGAACAGCATAATGATCTACTGTACTCTCTCTCTCTCTCAGACTCCGGCTGCTGATGGAGGAACAGCAGCATGATCTACTGTACTCTCTCTCTCTCTCTCTCTCTCTCTCTCTCTCAGACTCCGGCTGCTGATGGAGGAACAGCATAATGATCTACTGTACTCTCTCTCTCTCTCTCTCTCTCTCTCTCTCTCTCTCTCAGTCTCCGGCTGCTGATGGAGAAACAGAAACTTGTTAATTTAAGGTAAAAGAATGCTGTAGTCTGGTGTTGAACATAGAGTTTAGCTCATTCTGAGAGATTTTGTTCTGTTGAGCTGATGCCACTCTTACACTCAGTCTTTTTCTAAATGATGATAAGAAATTTGAATATTTTGAATATATTTATTAATGGTAATTTTATGCTGAACTCCCCGACTGCAGCCTCCCGACTCCCTGAAGGCTGGGGGGTGTTTCTCTGCAGGTGAGTTCATTACGGACTGGACTCATAAAGGAGGATGTGGATCAGGCTGGAGAAATTGGAGGAGACAGCGTCTGTCACTTCTCCTCACCGTCTCCTCTCCTTCCTATTGGCTCCTGACGTCTCGGCGTGGAGAACGGAGAGACACGGCTGAGTAATGGAGCAGCTCCTCTTAGCCTCTGCTATTAGTGCAGAGAGAGAGAGAGAGAGAGAGAGAGGGATTACAGGAGGAGAGACAGGAGGAGAGGATGGGGAATTAATTTGTTAGAGGGAAGTTGAATAGAGGATGAGGGTGACAAAATGAAGGAGGGAGGAAGTTATATAGAGATAATGAAGGCAGGAAGTGCTATTTTTTGAAGGCGATTGTTTTTTTAAAGGAGTTATGTTTTGTAAAACTGAATTATTCTTGCTCTATTTTAATATTAAATAATGGTAAGTTTTCACTCCCTGGTTTATACACACACTGTAAAACCCAATAAGTTGACAAACTCAAAACTTTTGTTGTAACCGATTACCTAAAACATTTTAGATTCATGTAATATAATTTTGAGGTATAAACACATATACATATATATTTAAAATGAAGATTTTCCTGAACTTATATATAAATATGTATTATTTACTCATGTACTGTATACTACATTGGTTATATATATATATATATATACACACACACACACTTAGCTCGTAACAAATGTGATTTTATGCTACATAGGAAACATCATTCTTGATTCTACACAGGGACAAAGAAGACAGATGCCTATAGGTTATTAAGTTCCTAAAAATTATCTAGGTCTTCTTCCCACAGGATGTGACTGGAGCCCAACACTAATTGCCTAATTTTCCTAATTTTCTACTAAATATCTTATATAGATAAAGATAAGTATCAAAGATAAGTATCAAAACTCCCAATAGAAACTTTGAAATGAAATTTGAAGGTTTTCTTGCTGTTTGTAATGGTAATAATATTACGCGAGTGTTCGCCTCATGCACTAGTTTTAGTAATGGTGACCAGCATACCTTTTGTAAAATCATTTGACTATAAGTGTCATGGCACATAAATTCATGTGTATTGTGTTTTGAAGTAGTTTGTAAACAAATCATTGTATATTTTTTGTTGTTTGCAGTTTACAAAGCAAAGAACCAGGGAATGAACAAAATTCTAACCAAAGAAAGAAGATAAAAGATTTAAGTAAAACACTTAAATTACAGCCCTGTGTTCGTCTTTCTCTGGATTCTGTGTGTAAGCTATCTGTCATTGGTGTGTAGAGGGAACACACATTACAGACAGAATAATAAGAATTTACAACTAGATTTCACCGACAGAAGAAATGCAGAATGTAAATCTATCTATTATTTATTTATTTATTTATTTATTTATTTATTTATTTATTTATTCAACAGAGACAGTGCACATTGATCAACATTTCAGTTTCTACATTAATGCAAATATGCCAGAGTTATCTAAAAAGCTCATTTTCATTTGTAGTCCCTATACTAAGCAAGTTTTTGAAAAATCAACAGCTTAATGAATTAAGATTGCAAAACCTTACCACCAACATACAATAACAACACATACATACAAACAAAGTGTACATATAAACACAGTACCACAAACATTCCATAAAATATACATGTCAGTGATTACAGATGTGATTTGTTTTCAGCCATGTCTTCAATTCATATTTAAAAAAACAGGTCATTTAATAATGGATGGATGGATGGATGGATGGATGGATCTATGGATGGATGGATGGATGGATGGATCTATGGATGGATGGATGGATGGATGGATGGATCTATGGATGGATGGATGGATGGATGGATGGATGGATGGATCTATGTATGGATGGATGGATGGATCTATGGATGGATGGATGGATGGATGGATGGATGGATCTATGGATGGATGGATGGATGGATGGATACTTTATTGATCCCTGAGAGGAAATTTTGGACATCCAGCAGCGGGTATACACAGTACAAAAAAGTAACTAGGATAAGATAAAACAAAACTTATAAAAATACAAATAGCAAAAAATAACAATTTGTATTTATAAACAAATACAAAAAAATACAAAGACAAAAAAATATATAAAGTATAACAGTACAAAAGTACAGTCAGTGGTGTGTAATGGAGATAAACAGTGCAGTTGAACACAGTAGACAATGAACACCAGTTGATGTGTATATAATGAGGGTATATGATCCCAGACATACAAAAAGTGCAAATACACAGTTATATAATAATTTAAATGAAATTTGCAGTGCAAAATAATGTAATGTAAAAGGGCACCTCTAAGAGTGTGTCTGCTGAGATGAGGGGTGTGTCCATGTAGTGACCAGAGTGGCCAGAGTGAATAATTGTAAATGTAATTGTAATAATTGTGTATGTTAGAAGCTCAGTTGGTAGGTTATTCCAGTATTGGCTGTCACTAGTGGAAAACACTGTTTGCCCAAATTTACTAAGCCTTTACTGTACAATACAATCTCCTTTAATAAACGCTCTTGTTACCAGAGTATCCCTGCAGTCTTTCTGTTTTATAAACTGTCTCAGTGGAGGAGGAGCAAACCTGTATAAAATCTTAAACATGATGATGACGATAGGCTTCGTGTCTTTAGTGCTTCTATGGCTGCTATCTACCAGCTACTGGCTAATGTTAAACATAGATAAATAAACAGCTGTACTGACTGCTCACAGGCAGGTTACATGATTATTGTTAACGTTACACTGGGTTTGAGTGAGAGGATGGAGGATGTGTTCATTTTTATAGTAGACTTAATATATGTCATCAGAGACGCAGTGTAATTTACGGCAGTGTTTTAGGACCATTCTTATGTTCAGTGTTCAGTAAAGTTAGAGTCACTGGTTGCAGGATCTCATTAATCTCAGTAACTCTGAACTGATAAAGTTCCTGTAATGAAGAGTAAAGATAAAGATCTGGCATCAAAATTACACCATCATACTGTCATACCATCATACCACACCTTCTGAAGATGTGATGTGTAATAATAAACTGTTGATGTTGGTGCTGAACATGGTGTTTCTACACACTGATTCGTTGGTCGTCTCCAACAAGATAAAATCAGGATTTGTCTAAATACTGTGATTTTCACAGGAGTTTTACTGTATGCAGTAATAAAGCAGGTGTTTTTTTAAGTGCTGATTCTAAAACTAATCAATGACCTCTGAGTTTTATGTTTGCATCCATATAACCCCCCTTTTCACACACACCTCCACTCCTCGTGAGCTCAGTGTGTGTGTATAGTGTGTGAAATGTGAGCTGTGGAGCTGAGTTTACGCAGAGATGAGCGTTAGTCAGCGTTTCTCTGCTCATCATCTGGAGTGAAGCAGCTCCTTCTGAGACTGTGGCCTCCAGCTTCCTCTATTCTGTGTAGATTTTTAGATCTATCGTTCCATTTCCAGTGTTCCTGAGAGACCTACGAAACCGTCAGAGCTGAGGACAAAAAGACAACTGAAATCGAAGCCCGTCTCAGAAAATTACCAGCAGAAAAATAACAGCTACTACACATCAGATACAACCCATTTACAACACACCGTTAAACTAAGCTCAAACTAATGAGCAAAAAAAGAGAACTGCCAGCAAAAAAATCTCTCTCTATCCTTTATACAAGATAGACGGCATCCAGTCAGTGTCATCGTGTCAGTGTGTCTTTGCTATCATAAAGACAGGAAAAGTACACCTTGCACAGCCAAGAATGTGCAAATAGCATGCACTAATTCTCTTCATTAGTCATGCCTGTGGTTAATTTTGGGCGTAATCAGATTCATGTTTCAAAGAGTCAGGTGTGCTATTTTACCTGATTTTTAAAATAAATAAAGATCATACATTTTCCATTTTAGGGCAACATAGGATTTACAGGATGAGGAATATCTTCTTCCCTCACATCATCCATGTTCTCAATCAGAACAGCAGGTAGGACTAGAGCACATTTAATTCCTACCATTCCATATTGTGCAAAGGCTGTTTATTTTTAGTTATAATGTAATGTAAACAAACTATGTCTTCTTTCCCACATTCTGACACTGAAAATCTGACTTTATTTGTATGTTTATTTAAACAGAATCACCCACTAAGTTTTGGAATCACCCTTCAGTGAAATACTGTATCTTAGTGCTAAATTAACCTGTAAAAATGAGTTTGTAAATACTGTAAAAACATAAGAAACATAAGATTATACGGATATAAGGCCACTTGAGGCTCTTTTCTTTTTCTAAAACTGTAAAAATACCCTGACTCAGTCAGCACAGAACAGAGCTGCTGTATATAGAGCTCTGCTTTAATAACAGCCGAATGCAGCGTCTGCAGTAAGTCTGTAATAACTCGCTAAATAAAGTTTCTGTCATTGTAAAAAACAAGCAATTATATGAAGCACAGTGGAGCTGTTATATAAAGTTATAACTCACAGAGCTCATCGTGATTAAGACAGCCTGGTGAGCAACTTTACAGCCCTGGATACACATGATGAGGGTTAGAATTCCTGATCAGGGAGTAATCCTGGTGTTTTAAACTGCCTCGGGGAATATTTTATAATGCTACATTTGCTTTAATCTCTATCTTGATTGTACAGCATCTCTCAGTGAGAGAGTTTGAGAGCAGTATGCTGTAAATTATATGAAGTTTAATTATTTTTAAGTTGCTATTTTTTCTGTTCTTTTAAAATGTCAGTGAATCAGCTGAGCTGAAATGTCTAATGCTGAAATAAACAAGAAAAAATATTGTTTTATCTTTCCAAGTGACTAAGACTACATTTTTTGGCTTATTTTACTTTAATTTCCTTCATCCACAGTGTTTATCACTGTCATATGGGAAGGAGGAGAGGATGGACATAAATGCATGTCATAATTTGAATTATTTAAAATGGTGAACTACAGCAAATAAAACAGAAAGCAAACACGAGAAAACGCAAAGCAAGAAAACAAAACTGGGATAACTAAAACAAACCTGACATACATACACAGCATAGTAGAACACACACGACTCCACACTGAACACTGAAACAGAGGGGCTTAAATACACAAGAAGGATAAGGAACACCTGGGGCCAGTAACAAGGTGGCAGAGTTACAAAAAGACACAAGAAAAGCACATGGCTTGGAACAGGAAGACAGGAAAAAAGAGGGAAGAAGCACAAAGAACCAAAAGAGGAAAAAACACCGGACAAACACAGGCTAATATGTGACAATCACATGTGTACCGGGAATACATAATATATACGGCTAATATTACCACTAATATGCCACTGTGGAAATGATGGTGACCGGTGATATCTGGCTGGAATAGTCCATGCATACAGACAAGCAACTTTTGCAGAAAACACTTTAGCTTTCATGAGATCTTAAAAACATATATTCATCTTTAGTATCTGATAAAGCTTATAATATTCAACTATCCAATAAAAAATAACCTCTATGCAGAACTGAAGCCTTATTTTCACCATGTTCAGAAGAAGCTTCCTCCACTTCTCTACTTCTCTTTGGATAATCATCTATCAGTATTACAGATCTTTTTTTGGAAGATATTTGTGTGTTCTGGACCAAAGATGAAAAGCAACTTGATTTAGGATGTGTCTTTGGGTGTCTTTGCTATCATAACAACAGGAAAAGTATGTCACCTTGCGCTGCTCGAAACTCATGTACGTGCAAAGGTCATGTACTTATAATTATAATCATGAGTGTGGTTCATTTTGGAATGTGTAATGTGAAATAAACCAGTAAATCAGAGTGTCTCATCAATGCTCATCATTCTCTTTAAGAGTAGAACCATTTGAGCTCTGACTGAACTTGGTGGATTGCTATTTTAACGGTGCAGCTACCTGGACGTGTTCAACAAACTCTTCTCAGCAGAGGAAACTGAGCTGCTGGTTGACGCTGTGAAGGAGCTCCAGCAGCTCATTTACGGGAACAGCAATGTTATTTTATTTACTATTCTGTTTATTGTTGATGTAAAAGTTGGGTTTGTGCTGCTGTGTGTTCATGTGTGTGTAATAAGTGGGGGTGTACGCTCGGCTCGGCACAGCGCCCGTGTTACAGAGATAGCGATGAACGTCTGACTGTTGGCGTCTGTCTAGGTTGTATTCAGTCAGTGGAGCTCCTGTGTTTTCTGTTACCAAGATAAACAAGATAAAACTCCAGAAATGTACCTGAACACACCTCATTTCCAGAACACCACGCCCATCAGTGTAGATATATTCAGAAGCTCTGCTGCTGTTTAAACCAGACAGGAGGAAAATAGGAGTGAAAATAGAGACTGTATATACCAGGTCTTTTCTTTTTGTCTGTCTGAATCGACCAGTAAATGAGCAGTCATACTGAGTGTGTGTATAGTTTGTGTGTGTGTGTTCTACATCTCTAAATGAGCTGTCCTCTGCTCCAGTGCGGTGCTGATCCGGTGAGAGCCTGTTGATTCTCTGATCCTCTCTACACACATAACAGCTTCTTTCAGCTTTTGTCCGCCTACTCTCACCACATTCAGCTCATTTAAAACACATCGCTGGCGCTAATCCTCCAGCACGAGCCGGAGGTCAGCTTCCAGGGTCGTGAGTCTCCTGCTAATGGCCATTTTGGAGGGATGTTAGTGATCCGATTCGCCTCTTTTCCTGATGTGAGAGCAGCCGATGTGATTGCTCTCAGGGTTTAGATAAAGGATCGGCGCGGTGGTGAAGATTTAAAGGCACAGATACTGAGGGGGAAGGGATTCTGATCCAGCTGAAGCTTCTGATACATGGAGCTTTAATATAGATATTTCTGTGGACACTATTCTAATGCAGACATCCCACACTCTTAAGACTTACAAGAAAATTACAAGAAAGCATCATTAAGGAACATTAACCCTTAAAACCCTACGGATGGATTTCCGATCCAAAATCTCACCTTGTGTTCTCAGCTTAATTACTCAGGAATCCCATCACACATAAACATAATCCATATATGGTTAGAAAGGGCGGAGCTTACTCTTTCTAAAAATAGTGATCACATCCCAGTGCGGTAAAGCTAAATCTACAAGAAACCCATTGAGAGAAAAACACCTAAAAAAGTGAAAAATCTCCTTCCCCAACCAATACTATTTACCTTTAGTGCTTCAAACATATTTATATGATGTTTCAAACCAAATAATATCAGTAAATAAAGACTCAAAAGTGTTCACAGAAAAAGTGTGAAACTACCTGCTTTACTCAAACTAAAGCTAGGTATGGTGTGCGCACTACTTTATATAGTTTTTATTTTACTCACACATTTTTACTAAAGCAGTTATTTTGCACTAAACTAAATTTTTATTTATTTAGACTAAAAAGTAAAAAGTTTATATTTTTGTATATTGTAGTTTTCTTTGTGTGTCCTGATTAAAATACTGAAAGGTATAGGCTGCTCTGAGTGTCAGGTGTTTAGTATCTACATGTATCCTAGAGGTGTGATTATTGATTATCAAGAAAAATAACTCCATGTATTTGTAATGGAGTAAATAATAATTAATAAGCAATGTAATGAACTCAAATCATCAATATTCTTATGCTTTTAACTCATAAACACTCTAATCTAACCATTTTTGAAAATATATCTTAGGTGTGAAAATATTTAAAGTCTATACATTTAAAAATAAATAGAATTGGTAAAATTTTGAGTAAAACATGATCAGTTCCAGGAAAATAGAACAATTCTGCTTCCTTTTACATTATAAATGATGATATTTTTGAGCAGCCGTATGTCTTCTGGAGTAAAAGAGATCAGGGCATGTGTCTGTCTGATATAATTAGAGAAAGAGAAAAACTCACCAAAACAGACTAGAGTTCAAAGGGTTACAACAGATTGAATTATATAGTAAACAGTAAAATGATCTAAAGCTGATGAACTGAGATGGTGATTTGTTCAGATGTTGGGGATGAGATGAGGAGTTGGAGCTTGTCATATATCTCTATATATCAGTGTAATAGAAAAAGAGAAAATAAATATCTAGCTGTTATGTTTTAATATAGTTATCAAACTACACATTTAGCAGTTAAAGTTAAAATTCTATTTATATTCTTTCTTAAATATTATGTTTTAATGTCATTCTTTGATGTTAATAATGTGAAAATGTGGAAGAAACTTCTAAACCAAAATCTGACCTACAGACTGAAAATCTGCACTTTTTTCAGAGTTTATCTCGGAGCCGTAAATTATTAAAAATAATAAGTGTCAGATTACGCAATCTGTAATATTTGCATATTGCAGATTTTGTAAAAAGAATTTACAAATGTGATAGCAACTTTTTAGTTTCTTAAAATGTAACAGTTTATTAACACTTATTAATTAATGGTATATTGATGAAAGTTATTATAAAGTGTTACTGAAATACCCAGTGAATACAGCATGTTTTGCCTTTAGAACATGTGATGCTAATCTGTATTAAACCCATTCTGCCCCAGAACCAGAGAAATGACTGTTTTTTAGTTTTTTTTTTTATCTTTAGATTAAAACAGCTTTTACTGAGCTTTAGGCCGAGAGCAGCAGTTTCAGATGCACACCCCACTGTTCTGCTAAAATTAAAAACAGACGCTTTATTAGAAACACTCATCTTCAAGCTCTATCTGGCTGCTGATTGGCTACATAAGAGACTACAGGCCATCTGTGATGCATAATCTGCATGTTAATTTTTGCTGTAAATGGTGAAATTAAAGCTCTGAGATATGTGTTACAACTAGCACTACCCTGGATGCACATTAGCTCTAACACAGGGGTGTTATGATGCATGAAATGTATTTAAATGTAATAGGAATAATATATTTTCTTGCAGAAGAAATATGGGTAACTCTTCCTATGAACCCTGTATTCGTAATGCATTATACATGCATTCATAATGCATTATATTATATATATATATGACATGAATAACACCTTATAATGACTGTAATAAGCCTGTATAATTGCTCGTAAGTACTTACGGCAACATTCATAACACATTATAAGCTACAAGTATAATGGTTTATAAAGAAACGCTGTATAATGCCTTATAACATCTGTTCATAAGAACAGTGTACAATGTAGTGTTGTAATGCACTATAACACAGATTTGGTATATTTTGCTATAATGCATTATAATATATTCAGCTAAAATTTCTCAAATTAGGCTTTTATAAAAGTGAGTAACACATTATAAAGCCTTATATACAGTCATTACTGATTTTAAGTGAAGTGAGTTTTCATATGCATTTTAAATGTAAAGTCAATGTTATTATGCCTCACTGTAATGTCTTATAGAGCATTATGAGTGCTCTTTACTGGCTTTAAGTAAAGTGTGTTTTCAAACATAATAACATTTACTTGTTTAAAAACACGTCTAAAACACACCTCACTTAAAGCCATTTATACCAGACTCTGGTATAGATCTTGATGATTTAAATATTCTGTAATTTAGAATTAGTTTTATTCTGTTAAAAGTGAAAAGATGTGCAGTGAGATATGAGAGAAATGGAGTTTAGTATTTTAATATTTGACTATGGTAATCCAGGCTAAGCTCTTGCCCTGTGCTGTTTAGCATGTTAGAGTGTATTAGAGGAAGAGAACGAGGGAGAGGAGAAGAGAGAGAGAGGGAAGGAGGGAAGGTTCAGTAAGAGGAGGGCAATCACTCCTGTGCTCTTCTACAGCCGAGCATCTGCCTGAGTTTAATGAGCGAGAGCCAGCTGCTTTCACAACACCAGAGCTTAATTACTCATCTCTCTCTCTTACTATCTCTCCCTATATCCTTTACTCTGTTTCTCTCTCTCTCTCTCTCTCTCTCTCTCTCTCTCCCTATATCCTTTACTCTGTTTCTCTCTCTCTCTCTCTCTCTCTCTCTCTCTCTCTCCCTATATCCTTTACTCTGTTTCTCTCTCTCTCTCTCTCTCTCTCTTACTATCTCTCCCTATATCCTTTACTCTGTTTCTCTCTCTCTCTCTCTCTCTCTCTCTTACTATCTCTCCCTATATCCTTTACTCTGTTTCTCTCTCTCTCTCTCTCTCTCTCTCTTACTATCTCTCCCTATATCCTTTACTCTGTTTCTCTCTCTCTCTCTCTCTCTCTCTCTCTCTCTTACTATCTCTCCCTATATCATTTACTCTGTTTCTCTCTCTCTCTCTCTCTCTCTCTCTCTCTCTCTCTCTCTTACTATCTCTCCCTATATCCTTTACTCTGTTTCTCTCTCTCTCTCTCTCTCTCTTACTATCTCTCCCTATATCCTTTACTCTGTTTCTCTCTCTCTCTCTCTCTCTCTCTCTCTCTCTCTCTCTCTCTCCCTATATCCTTTACTCTGTTTCTCTCTCTCTCTCTCTCTCTCTCTCTCTCTCTCTCTTACTATCTCTCCCTATATCCTTTACTCTGTTCTCTCTCTCTCTCTCTCTCTCTCTCTCTCTCTCTCTCTCTCTCTCTCTCTCTCTCTCTTACTATCTCTCCCTATATCATTTACTCTGTTTCTCTCTCTCTCTCTCTCTCTCTCTCTCTCTCTCTCTCTTACTATCTCTTCTTATTAAAAGGTATACTAGGATAATTGATTAGGATTAGGATTATGTTATGTAAGTTATGTAATTGGTTATCTGAAAAGTTTATATATGTTTATATATGTATATACATAAATATACACAATGTTTCTAGTTGTTTTTGATGGTTTTCCCACATATTTATTTGATGTAATGTTAAATAAAGAGCATGTTAAAGTCAAGTCTCTACTCTTTCTCTCTCTCTCTCTCTCCCTCCTCACCTCTACTTTCTCTCTATCTCTCTCTCTCCTTCTGTTACTTTCTCCTCTCTCTCTCTCTCTCTCTCTCTCTCTCTCTCTCTCTCTCTCTCTCTCTCTCTCTCTCTCTCTCTCTGCACTATTAAACTAGGATTATCTGTCACTTAGTGCTGTAAGCCAGGCTTTGGAGAATATGCAGATGGGTCCTGTGTAACACTACATTTATTTATTTATTATTATTTTTTCTTTCATTATCGTTTGCATGATCGTTGTGTTTTCCTTTTCTCTATGTTGTGTGTAATGACTGTTCACTAGTGTTTTTATTTTGATTGACTCGGGGTCTGTTTTGAGGCAGTAGTTTGGTTTTGCAGGAAGAGTCAGAGGTTTTGTGAATGTAGTTTTTTTACAGTTGTTTTACAGTTTAGAGACATGGAGGGATGTCTTAGCAATTGAGGAAAACTTTATTTGCATACTGGACTGGTATTCCACTCTCATTAAAACATTATACAGTGATTGTGTAGATGTTTACCCAAAACGTCCTCCTTCTATGTATTCTGTTTTATATATTTTATATAATGGTTGGCTGTCTGGTCACAGTGTTGTAGGATTTAAGCACAAATATCCATCTCTCGTATTGCCAGGTGTTTCTTGCTGTGCCACATAATAAAGTTAGCTGATAGAAAAAGCAGTGGCAAATAATCCTGCTGTGAGAAGAAATAAATAAATCTGTATGTATTTGCTGTTGATAGTTTTACTGTGGCTTAATCATGTGAGAGGAACTACATAAAAAATATGCATGTAAATTGTTGCAGTAGGTGGAGTGTTCACACACTGCTATCCTCCACATATCAGATCACCATTCCCTCCCACTGCCTGCACTCCTCAAACCACAAAACCAGCAGATGAATTGATTTTATGTCTACAGCTTTATCCCATAACATAAGCTCGGCTTTCTCAACGCAAAAAGCTCACATGTCTCACTGAAGGCTATGAGCTGTCATCTGTCATTCGCTCACGCAGGTAGTAGTGTGCTTTATAAAAAAAAAAAAAAAACAAGAACATGGGGGAATATATATATATATATATAACCCAACACTAATGATCTTATTCCTGAAAGCAATCTAATTCTCATTGCAATGCCAACATCCAGAATCTGGAAGAAACACTAGGGACTGTAGAGACTCCAACAGAAGAACCGTCTAATAAGCATATGCCCAAATAAACCCTTAATTTTTAAAGAAATACTAAGTCTGTTGGTTTTCCAAAACGTTTGATCAAACAGTATGAAAAGTATTGAGACAAACGTTTTAGGAAAGTTTAAAAGCTGTAAAACAAAAAGCCCACAGGCTCCTAATAAACTCAATAAACTCCACCACAGCAGCAGATCCATGCCCCTTCCAGCCCCTCCAACTCTTTTTAATATCAGTGATTCCAAAAGAAATACCAATACCAGCATCATGCCATTACATTACTTTTTAAAATAAAAATAATAAATGAGCATGTGTCCCAACACTTTTGGGAGCTTTTAAGCTGTCCCAATATTTACATATTTACATATATGTACTATATATTCATCTATTGCTGCATTTTATTTTTTTACATATGATTTTATGATCCCTACTCTTATCTTATTGTTTTACCTTATTTGTTTTATCTTTTTTATAATATCTTATTTTATTAAAATGATGTTTTTTGTTATTATTATTTATTTCTTTTATACCAAATTGTCAATCCCTTCCTTATGTAATTGCTGGGCTACATTGTAAATGGGGGCAAACTTCAATGTACTCCGAGTTTAAATAAAGGTTAATTGATTGATTGATATGGACATAAGTAATTTTGAAGACAGATTTAAAGCTCCTAAAAGCCAATATTCTCCTAATAAACTCCACCACAGCATTTGAAGCATGCTGCTACCAGCTGTTTAAACTTTTCAGAAACTCCAGAGTCCAGAGAATAAAGCTTTAACTTCTTATCTGTAGAAGAAACAGCAGACGTACCTTCAGTCCGGATGGTGAAGGGTGAGTCCCCGAGCCGCTTGGCCGAGAACTGCCCCCCCAGAGAGGTCATTAAGAAGCAGAGGCTGAAGAATCCGATCCCCGCCACGAAAATTCTGCAGAAGAACAGACAGCAGATCACTGAGGCGCGAGAGCGAGAGAGAGAGAGAGAAAGCTCAGAAACAAAAGGTAATAATGGCAGTCAGGAGGCTGAATAGTTTAATATTAATAAGCGTATCGGCTCTTTCATGCTGCTCGGCTCCGGCCGAGAAACCTTTAAAATGTCACACTCCTCTCCTTCTGCCCTTTAACTCTGAATTATACAACTTTACACAACATTGCCTGCTCTTTACATCAGCCCAAACAGAGCGAGCAGCAGACTAACGGCCGCAGGTTACTGCTGGAGGACATCTGACGCTACCAGGTGATCCTACAGCTGGTAAAAATACAGAATATACTCATACAGAGTGCTCTGGAGGAACGCTGGAGACGACTCACTTATGGATCTCAAAAGAACACTGCAGAAAATATAGTTTTGCTATCTGTTCACTGACAGAATAAAAAATAACTGGCGCTTAGTGTTCTCCTCCAAGCATGATGAACTTTTTAGGAATGAGTGTCACGCCTGGCGCAGTCAGCGCTGGTGTTTCTCCCACACTCAGCTCTATCTGCAATTCTGCTCCACAAGACTACAATACCCAGAACACACCACAAAGAGACTCTGGCGATCATGTGACCTTACCAGGAAGCAATTGCCCTAATTACTAACACCCGTTTTACACACTATTTAAGCTCTCAGAACTCTCATTCCCTGCTGAGTATTGTTCGGTTCGTCCAGCTTTTTATTTTGTTACTCCGTGTATTACCTTTTTTCCGTTTTTCCTCCGACCTCGATTTTTACCTGCCCTGTTTCCTGCTCTATTCGTATTTTTCTGACAGTTGGACTGTTTATTCGACTTTGATTTTTGCCTGCTCTCTGATATTGCTCTGCCCGTGTTAGACCCTGGACTGTGTACCCCGTTACAGTATGGATTTCTCTGTAAGCATCTGTTTTTTGGTATATACCCTGTTTTGCCCGACTACTCTCTGTACTGCTCCTTTTTCTAATAAATACTTTTATTTACATCTGCATTTGTCTGAGTCCTGGGTAATCATGACAATGAGATCATGACTGAACTCATGGCTGGTTGACTTCACGTGTCTTGATACAGTGTCATCAGTAGCAATACATTTCTCAGAATGCACAATATAGTGTCCTACTTGCACTTTGCTTAAACACGTTTATATTTCAGTGCTAATGAGTCAAAAAGACAGTTTTGAGGAAGTCTGTATTTTTTCTATTTTTAAACTTGGTATCACTTTATTTGGATGGACCTTTAGAGATGCCTCATATGTGCTCAACTAAATGTCGATTAAATGCAATTTAATAAATGATTCTCTATTGAATGGGTCCTACACTCTACTCTAACCTGAACTCTAAACCTAACATTGTGGTGAAGAAAGAAAAAATACATTCCACTAAGAATGAATTTGCAGTTAATGCAACCAAACCTGCCATGCACCACTGCATGAGAAAGCTTTCTCTAAATAAAATAACAAGACATATCAAGGCAGAATGACAAGCAGATATGTCCCATAATGCATTAATGCATGCACATAGGCTAGTGGGTGAACAAAGGAGTGATTAAGTTAGATTTTCTTTTTCATGTAACTGTTTAAACGCCACCATTAACCCTAATAACCCCATTATTCAGCCAACCAGCCTAAAATTATAATAATAACACACTACTTTAAGATACTCAGTGATTCAATTATCATAACTAAAACATGTTTCAAATATGACATGACGATTAATAAAGGTTTAAATACAGGCTGAGCTGTAATCATAACTTCCTACTGCAGTGAGTGGAGTAAATACAACAAGAGTATAAGTGTTCTCTGAAGCTGTATTCATAAGATTCAGATTCAGCCTAATAATACATTTTAATCTCAATCAGGGATGAAAATTATTCAGCATATGTTGTGCATTACAGCTTTTTGCAGGCTGGTGCCCTTTTGATTTGCTCATGCCTTTGCAAAATCCACCAACTGATATGAAATGTCCCAGCTAGTGTGTGTAAAGTAGAAATGAATACATTAATGAAATAATTAAAAACTGAGGAAAATAAATATATTATAAATTCATCTAGTGATCTTTAATCCCTGTACTGATATTTCAGAGAAACTGTTTCACACCATAGAGAGAGAGAGAGAGAGTCTGAAACTGTAGAGCAGAATCTTTAAAAAGAGATTTTATATATTAAAGCTTCTCATTAGATTAAATCTCTGAAAACACCTTTGACTTGCTTTTCCTGGAACATTTTTATCAAACCAAGTATTTCATAAATTAACTCTGCTGTCTGAAAACTGGAGCAGGTGGTGAAGTTCACTACAACTGAAAACGTGTGAACCTTAATTGCAAGCAAATTTTTATGTCCTGTTACACTGCGAAAAAAACATGGTGCCAAAAAGTTTTTTTTTTTTTTGCATTAATTAATAATCTTGCATCAAATGAAGTATTATTTTTCTATTATTAGTAACATATTTTATGTGTACTGAGAGGAGCTGGCACAGTCTGTAGTTGATGCTTAAGATAAATGAGTTTGCTTTTCAGAAGAACTTGTAAATCTTTAAGCAAAACTTTATTTTTTTGGGAAAATGCAGAAAATGCAAATAAATAAACTTAATAAAAGTATGTGCAGACAGTATTTTTCATTTTTAATACCTGATACACATTCCACACATACTTGTTTATTAAATGTTTATAAATTATCTTAACACTCTCATAACTTAACTTATCTCATCCCAAATTACTCTTTACAGAAATCCCTGTTGGTTTTTGTATGACACTAAACAAAGACTGCAATTTGCCGCCTTTACTTCTGGGTGAAATCTGATTATTAACTTGTAATAATAGTGTAACTTGTAACAGAGGCAGTATGATGTAAAATTAAACAAATTATATGTCGAAATCATCATACTGTCTGATGTCTGAAGCTGTTTATGTGTCAGGTTGATGATCCAATAATGTTAACTACAAATTTGCTTGTGAAGATAACAGTATAAGAATGAGATAATGATCAGTTTACTGTCTGTGTGGATTAATCAGCAGTAGGTATGTGATTTAAACTTAAACTATCCGTGATGACAAACACTTAATAATTTGGTAATATAATAAAAGCTAATGCAATTTACATTTCTGGTCAGTTTGTGAACAAAGTGTTTGAAGTGTTTAAAGTGGGAAAATTTTTAAAGGAACTTTTCTTAAGGTTTCATACAAAATAAAGAATTGCCTGCATCATTTATACAAGCTAGGGGACAGGATTTATTTTGCCTGATAAATGTGTAAAATATTTAGACCCCTCTAATATAGCAATCCAGAGATAGTTTGGTCATTTTTTAACTTCTTAAAAGGTTCAATGTTCAATAAAAAAGGTTCTTGTATTGAAAAAAAAACAGCATTAGGTAATAGGTAACTGCACATAAATATATTTACACCATGTTATTGATGTTCTGTTCTGATATTCATATAGAGTTACAGGATGATGCTTTATCAGGGTCTGATTATGATCATGTGGTGAAGGCTGGTTAACAGGTGAATAGGCTGACTGATAAACTGATAAATTGAATATTTTTTTAAGTCAGTTCAATTAAATACACTGTATAAATAGTTCATTTGTAAAAATAGGTAGATAGTTTTCTTTAAAAATCCCTTTATCTTATCTAATACTTCATATTATAGAGACACCTGTCTGAGGTGGTCTTCAACATTGACAAGGTAACTCAAGATACATTAAACACCTGAGAAAGTAAATGAGAAAGCCAGCAAAGCCTGCACTGTAATTGGTCTGATAAATACAGTTAGTCTTATGTGCAGTAAATTACCTTTTTATTTTTATTTAATTTATGCCCCTGCCTTTATAACAGAATCTGTAAGTAGGTTTGGCATATTTGGCATGTAGAAATTAATACAAAATAAATAAGTGAAAACTGCGGAAAATAAGTATATTATTACATATTATAAGGTCATCTAGTGATCTTTAATCCCTGTACTGATGTATCCAAGAATCCAAGCTTCACATCACAGTGATCGATCATTCAGAGAGAGTCTGAAACTGTAGAAAATCTTTAAAAAGAGATTTTATGTATTAAAAAACACCTTTGACTTGCTTTTCAAATACAGTCAGTCTTATATATATTTATATATATTTACCTGAAGGGCTTGAACGTCAGGAGGCATCTCCTCACCATCGCCATGCCGTCGCTGTTCAGAGTGATCACCATTTTCACGCAGGTGATCTATGTATATATGTATATATTTATATAACGTGAGGTCACGTTATGCGATCTGTCAGCAGCATCGTTCTTTATCCAGAGAGTCTGTATATAAGGCAGCACAGTAATGATTTATTCGGCACAAGCTTAAATTAAGCACAACTCCGCTGAGTGTTCGAGGGAAAGTGCTTCAGAAGTCATCTTACGAAAAGTCGTATAAAATCCGCAGGAGAAGCGAAAAACTGAGCTAAAAGATTGAAGGGATTGAAGTTGTTGTGTTGGAGTGATGGATTAAGGGGAAATCCTCCTGAAAGGTACTGAGCTCTCAGGTGGTCTCTGTGCAGAGAGGAGATGCTAAAGGCTGGGAAATGTCAGGAACACAGCGCCATCAGTTGTTCACATTCAATCAGCACTTAATCAGAAGGATAGCAGCGCCGGATTTTAGCACCGCGGACAGCGCTCAGCATCACCACCGCTCCCGGCTTTCAGCTTCAGCACCGCGGACAGCGCCCGCTTCTCGGAGGTTCAGCACCGCGGAGAGCGCCCGCTTCTCGGCTTCAGTGCCCGGCTCTCAGCTTCAGCACCGCGGACAGCTCCCGGTTCTCGGGGGTTCAGCACCGCACCGCGGACAGCTCCCCTCCGCTCCGGCTCCGCGCGTGTACAGTCTGAGCTGACGGGCTCGCAGACTAAATATCCCACTGCTGTGACGTCACACATAATGGGATGGCCATTCGTGTTAACTGGAGGAAAATAGGGTGTGTGTGTGTGTGTGTGTATATATAAAGGGGAGGAGCATAAAGACAGTAAGGAAGGGTTATATCTCAGCGTAGTGTTCAGTGTTTGCTTAAAGACAGGCATTTAACACTTAAAGCATAAACTGTGCAATTTATGTGGGCCATTTTGACATTTAAAGATTTTTCACTCATGCATTACATGATATTTTTGTGTTTGGGCCGAGTTACAGCTTAATCCTGAATCCTAAATGTCGTGCATTGTGTAGTTTATGTGCGGTAATGAAACTTTAGAGTAGAATATTAAAAAATGATTTTTCATGCATTAAGCTTCTGATTAGTTTGACATGCTTTTCTGAACCATTCTACCAAAGTGATTGCAATTCTATTGTATTTTCTGTTACACTGCTAGAAAAAAACATTTTATTTTTTTGTTTTTTGAAGAAGATGCATTTCTCGGTTAATTATGAATCTTTAATCAGGGGATTATTTTTTTTAAATAATTGACACAGTCTTAATGCCTCGGACTAGTTGTTCACTCTCCACTACCGATTACATTGCAGTTTACATGAACTCTAACTGCTTTCATTGCTGGTGCTGCTATACTCCTGAATAGACTTTTTTAAATTCATTTAAAAGCTGTTTGACAAGTGGTAGGATGTGAGTCTTGGTTCTCCCAAGGTTTCTTCCTCCTCTTTCAGCTCTGAGGGAGGTTCTGTATTATATGTTCAGTGTTTTGTCTGATTCTTTGTTCTGTAAAGCTGTTTTGTGACATTAGTTGTAAAAAGGTCTATATAAATACATTTGATTTGATTAATTTGAAGATATTAGCAGTATCATATTTTATTAGTGCTGAAAAGGGGCTGGCATGGTATAGATTAGACAAGGTGTAGCATGATATAGATAGCTTAGACTGTTAATAAATGTTACTAAACTAGAAGAAAATAGGGTTTGTGTGCACACATCAACTTTTGCTCCATTTTTGGTCCATTTTTGATTTTTGATTTCTGTGTTACTGATTTTCCACTGATACAAAAGATGTAGAAATATGCAGAGCATCTCTTGTATCAGTGGAAAATCTATCAGTAACACCGACATCATCAAAGCATTCAGAACACAAAACTTTTCACTCATTACATTAAAACCAGCATCTGCAGCTCGGTGTTTGATCTTCAGCACTTCTGCTATAGCTGTTGTTGTGTTGTTCTTCATGCTGCTCTGCAGTGATTGGCTGATTGAGAGTGCCGCTCCTCTCCTGTTGGGTTTTCGGAGCCGTTTATTTCACCCACTCCAAACACAGCGCCACGTGTTTACGACTCTCAGTAAACCTCTCCAGACGTACAACATCATTAAGCTAAATGGAGGCTTGTTTTTATAGCAGTGTGAAAAAGCACATATGCTCATTACCAACACATCCACTGAGTCACTGTGATAAGAGAAAATATTATGCTTAAAAATACATATACTTATTTTCTGAACAGTATATCTGTGCAGCTCAATGAAAAACATATATCCTTGTGTGTATTTTTGGGTCATTTTTAGTTTTTTATCCAACGTTTGAATCATATGGTATTTTCTGTACACTTCTTTTTTATTCTGAAGGAACATATCAGTGGAAATGCTTCGGCAATGATACAAATTTGGAGATGTTTTGTAATGAAAAGTAATGATATTCACTTGATAAAAAATCTTGTGTGAACACAATACAGTTTAACTCACTTGCCACTTACTCATGAAAAGTGAGCTTGTGGACTAAAGTGGTAAAGCAATGTTACAGAATATAACACAATCTTGCCCTGTTCCACACTGACCCCTTCACAGGATTTCAATAGTGCAATAGCAATTATTCATGCATCTTGATTTAGTGTGTCAGTGTGTCTTTGCTATCATAATGTTGGGCAAAGTACACCTTGCACAGCTCCAAATTAGACAAATTCTCTTAATTATTCATGGGTGTGGTTAATTTTGAGTGTAAAGTGAAATAATAAACCAATCAGAGTGTCTCTTGCTCATCATTCTCTTTAAGAGTAGATCAGGTGAGCTCTGTCTGAGCTCTGCCTGGACGTGTTCAACAAACTCTTCTCAGCAGAGGAAACTGAGCTGCTGGTTGACGCTGTGAAGGAGCTCCAGCAGCTCATTTACGGGAACAGCAATGTTATTTTATTTACTATTCTGTTTATTGTTGATGTAAAAGTTGGGTTTGTGCTGCTGTGTGTTCATGTGTGTGTAATAAGTGGGGGTGTACGCTCGGCTCGGCACAGCGCCTGTGTTACCGAGATAGCGATGAACGTCTGACTGTTGGCGTCTGTCTAGGTTGTATTCAGTCAGTGGAGCTCCTGTGTTTTCTGTTACCAAGATAAACAAGATAAAACTCCAGAAATGTACCTGAACACACCTCATTTCCAGAACACCACGCCCATCAGTGTAGATATATTCAGAAGATCTGCTGCTGTTTAAACCAGGCAGGAGGAAAATAGGAGTGAAAATAAACTGTTGGTGGGGGGTAAGATAGCAGTGAGCATTCAAACGAGTCTTACACACAATGTAAGATGAAGCCCAATATGTTTTATTTATGCTCAACAGTAAAAACAGTTAATTAAGAGTTAATTTACACACATTCTCTGAAAGTGTATGTATATATAGGGATGAAATATAAAGCGTAAAAACATAAAATAAACTTTTAGTTAAAATGAAACATTTACACTGTGTTTTTTTGTATGTTTGTCAGAAACTGTTAACTCTTGAGTATTGCTTTAAAACTATGCCAGTGTAAATGATGCATAGAAATAAGTGGAATAGAAATAAATAGAATTCAATTCTACTCTTTTTCTTCAGAGCTCTGCAGAGATTCTGCTGCTGCTGTTCTGAGACGCTCTGGTCTCTGATTGCTGCTTTAGACCCGACAATAACGGCTGCTGTCTGTTATATAGAGCCTCCGGGCCACAGCGTCCTCAGCATCTCAGAGAGAGGAGAGATAGAGCGCAGTGATAAACGAGTGATGCAGAAGGGAAGCACTGCTAACTGGAACTTGAGAGATTTACCCCCCACACTGTACAACTTGACAAGTTAAGTCAACTCAGAGTGGGATTGATGCACATAATCATTGTTATATAGAATTGAGTAAATCAAGTGACTTGTGCTAACCCTGTTCACAGTGTAATTGTCAGTTTATTTAAGTAAAACTCATATGTTAGTTAATTTTAATACTGTGTAGAGTTGAACAAACGTTAATTTTCAAAATCATTCATTCACATAAATGATCTATAGTGTGAACAGTATTTAGAGCACAGCCAATAGAGAGTTACTGCAGCTCAGAAAAATTATGTTGCTTGTTCTTACAGCCTAAAACAACACAGAGACCCAACAATTAATCCTGATATATGATCTACTGTACACGTTTACCTAAAGTAGTCCAGGAGGAATCACTACACACTGATGGTGAGTGTCTATCAGAAACTGGAGGACACACCCACTCAGTATGCAAATAGATTGTGCCAGAAGCCAATGAAAAAAGAAGCTGTTAATGCATGAATTAACTCAAAGATCTCCACTTGGTTGTATATAATAGTTGTGTCAACTCTATTAAAATTAAAATAAAAAAACAGAAATGCATTACACCTTAATGCAGCTTAAATTTACTGTTTTACACAAAACTCCAGCAAATCAAATTAATCTAACTCATTTATAACTATTAAAGTAAAATCAGTAGGCTGTAAGTTACACTAACTTAAACCAAACACTTAAAAGAAACACTTTTTAAAGAGCAGCTCTAACTGCAACACATCATTTTTTGAGTTATTTGACTTTATCAGCATAAGTGATGTTAGGTTTCGGTAATATTTAACTTATGGTAACTTAATTAGTTCAGTAAGAAATGCAGTCAGGGTTTACAGTGGTAAATCAACAGTTCCTAAACCCCTCAATAATCCCTCTTCTGCAGTTCAGATCATACTGGAGTAAAAATCAGCTTTATTACTGCCGGATCTGTAATGATCTCTGACCTGATTCAGGTCTGTTAGTTCTGGTGGATGGACGGGTCACTGTATTCTGTAAATATTAAATAAACTGGATCTTACAGATCAGCAAATTATGGGATTTAATTCAGACTCTGAACCTCTGAGTCCTGCTTATACTGTAAATACAGCACTGTAGCCCAACAGTATCTCAGAAAATACATATAAAACACATACAATTACCAATTAAAAGCATTCCAAGAAATATGCATTTCTGAAACATTTGCAGGAATGTATTTAATACATTTTGTACATATAATATGATTGAAAAGTAGCTCATATGTTATATACCACCCATAAAAGTAAAATAAAAATGAGAAAACATTGCCTGTACAGCTACATTTACACTTTACTAGATCTTTACTGGAGCTTCGCTGCACAACACCTCCACGTAACCCAGAATATTAATATAAATAATATAAACAGTGCTTTACATAATAAACTATAAGCTGTTTTATAATCTGTTAGTCAAATACTGTAAATTACATATCAATATCAATCTATTTATTACAATATGGTCCAACAGTACAAAAAAATCTCTTACAGTTTAAAATACATTGTAGGATATAATGTTCCAAAATGTCTTTACAAAAATGTGATCAAAACATGGACAAATCAATGCAAATACTAACTTTTATTTTAATATTAAATAGGAGAAATTAAGATATACATAATTCAGTAGCAGAGGATCTCTTAAAAATATATATTTTTTAAAATCTGATCCATGTTTGATGATGTCTCTCCTATAAAACTGATATAGTAATATTTAGGAGAATAAAAAGTTATATAAAGTTTAAACTAACAAAATACTCCTTAACATTAGCCTGGGTCACTTTAAATAATAAATAATACATTATAAATTAATGATAGCCTTTCTTTGGACCATATTTTGGGTTTTAGTCTGAATCGTGTTTGCAGTCACTTTTACTTCATATCTGCTAGTTTGGTTTGAACTAAATATGGTACAGAATGGTGAAAAGCTTCCTATTTTAAATAGATATATAAAAAATAAGAGTGGGTTATATATTTAGGGTATAAAACTGCATCTGGTCATTTCTGGGGCATCACTCCATGTGGAATGTGGGCCGCTGGTAAATGCCAGATGTGGTTATATTAATGTTGGTATCGGGGGAATCAGTGTGAATAATTACTTTGTGAAAGAGCTTCCCCTGTAAATGTGAATATTCTGACCCATATTTAAGAAATGGCCTCTTCCTTTCTCTAAACTCAAAAAAGAATCTTATCTCTATCTCTATCTTATACCCTGTGTAAGGCGAGCCCTGATGCTTATTGCTATCTTACACCCTGCCAACAGTCTATTTTCACTCCTATCTTCCTCCTGTCTGGTTTAAACAGCAGCAGAGCTTCTGAATATATCTACACTGATGGGCGTGGTGTTCTGGAAATGAGGTGTGTTCAGGTACATTTCTGGAGTTTTATCTTGTTTATCTTGGTAACAGAAAATACAGGAGCTCCACTGACTGAATACAACCTAGACAGACGCCAACAGTCAGACGTTCATCACTATCTCGGTAACACAGGCGCCGTGCCGAGCCGAGCGTACACCCCCAGCACAAACCCAACTTTTACATCAACAATAAACAGAATAGTAAATAAAATAACATTGCTGTTCCCGTAAATGAGCTGCTGGAGCTCCTTCACAGCGTCAACCAGCAGCTCAGTTTCCTCTGCTGAGAAGAGTTTGTTGAACACGTCCAGGTAGCTGCACCGTTACAATAGCAATCCACCAAAGTCAGAGCTCACCTGATCTACTCTTTCACGTTACGCCCAACAAGGCTCGTGTACTTTTATATATATAATAACTATATAATATAATCTACAGTATATTACTTTACTTTTTTTTTTATAAAGTGCTTTATTAGAAAATTTTTCACACAAGTACATAAACATCAGGCAGTACACGAAACATACAATTATATCACATTATAGAAAATTCCAAGAGTTACCTTTGAGGTTTTTTTTTTTTTTTAAGTCCAGAGTTCTTCGTCTTCTGAGTTCTGTTATGATTTGTTTAAACACACAATCACTTGAAACCACTTGTTGATCAATTGTCATCCGACAACGGGAGGTCCATAATTTATATTTCACAATGCACAAAATCAACCATACAATTTGTCTTTCTGATTCTGAGAGAGAACTATCTAAAATACCAAAAAAAAAAACGTTTTTGAATTAATTTGGCATGATAGGTTTATAGCTTTTAATTGATTCCAAACTTCTTTAGATCTTTCACATTCAAGAAAAAAGTGTTCTAGAGTTTCGTCACTTTCACAATTAGGCATTGGACATTTGGATGTTTTGACGTAACAACTCCACTTAACCACGGCTCTTACTGGGAGCCTTCTAACTGAAGTTAGCCATGCGATATCACACAGTTTTTCTGATAAAATGTTACTTTTCATATTATTTATTATCATTTGATATTCATTTATATTTACATCTCTATACTTAATTGGTCCATCATACAATACATTACTAATTTTTCCATATATATTTTTATTTGAGTCAAAGTTCCAATTTATATTAAGGGATTCATATCTATTTATAAAATCAGAAAAAATAACTTGATAGTAAGGTCCCTTCGTTCTAGCTTTCCCTTTTATTTTCTGTTTCCATTTTGTGACATTACCCACCCATTTTGCTTGTCTGTAAAGACCATTTGCTATAATTTTACAAAAGGCTATTTTGATTTTTAGGCCTAGTTCTATTGTGCCTAAACCTCCTAGATCCCTGTTTTTAAAAACTAAATCTCTTTTAGTAACTTCTCGAGTTGTGCCCCAGATAAAATTAATACATAGTTTATAAATTTTTTTACACCACATTTCTGTAGGTGGAAAAATACACGATAAAAATAATAATTTAGATAAAATCTATTTTATGTTTTAATAATATAAATTCTTGCTTTGTAGGTTAAATTTTGATTACTAAACTGATTAATTTCATCTTTTATTATTCGTTCTTTTTCATTCCAGTTAACATCTACACTACCTCTATTATCAAAAGTCACTCCTAAAATTTTTATTTGTTCTTTTTCTGGTATATCAACAGGGAATTTTTTATCAGGATCACATATATTATTACATATATATATTATTACATATATTACTTTACATTTGGCAGACACTTTTGTTGAAAGCGAAATACAATAATAATGTACATTTAGCAATAGAAGTTTAAGGTAAAAAAAAAGAAACATTTTTATAAGGGAAATTCAAAGGAAAATAGTGGGATAGAAGAGAGAAGGAGGGGAAGAAGAAAGAAGGAAATCATTTACTTACTGAATTACCTGATTATACATCACTTTTTTAATAAATTATTATTGTATTTTTGAGTTAACTCAAATTAGTTAGTTTATGCATTAGTTCTCCTGCATGGTCGGATGAGATGAGGAGCTCTTTATGATGTTCTTCCTCCTCATGAGGACAGAAAACTAAGTCATTATATTTTTCATATCTCCAAAAATTGGGCACTAAAATAATGAGCATGAAAATAATTTAATAAAATAAAATAATGAGGGTGCATTTCCATGAGCTCTCTCTCTCTCTGTCTTTTTATCTCTCTCCCATTATTTCTTTATTTTTTTATTTTTTCCTTTGTTTTCTTTCTGTGTGCGTCTCTCTTTTTCTATTCTCTCTTTTCTCGTTCCCTCTCTCTTTATCTTTACCTCTCTCTCTTTCTGTCTTTATCTCACTCCTATTATTTAAATATCTCACTTATTATTATTTGATCTCCCTCTTTCTCTTAGTTTCTCCATCTTCCATTCCTCTTTTTATCCTTTCTCACTGAATTTTTTCGGAGTCAATTTAGAGCTTGATATCAATGTTCAGAAATGGGTCTGGAGTATTGTGGGTAAAAAGCTTTTCCGGGAGGGTTTCAGGATGTATGTAAAATCATTATGGATTTTAATTATTATTTTATTTGTGAGTTTTTATATAATCCTCAGCAGATCTGTGTGGATTTGACAGGCAATTGGAAATCTGAATAGCAAAGAAGATAGAATGTCTTTTTGAGTGAAAGAGAGAGAGAGAGAGATACAGAGAGAGAGACAGAGAGAGAGAGAGAGAGAGAGAAAGAGAGAGAGAGACTTTTTTTTTTTTTTGACTTTTAAAAACGCTTTATTAAAAACGTCAGTTATGCATTAACACAAGCACACCTTTACACAAAAATTAAAGGATACAATCGTTCATGTTACCACGAAAACAATAATTCACCTCCCTCCACCAGTACACAGCCCCCCGCAATACACCACCTCATCTCAAACTCCAATTCATTTCGTGTGCTCTGATAGAACAAGAACTCAGCTCGAACCCGAGACTCCACCAGAGCTCTAAACAGTGCTGAAACATCACAAATCCTGCCTTCTGACCTCATTCTCAGCGTCTTCCAAATGGCTAATTTAGCCTGTCCCAGCAAAAAATTAACAAAAACACAATTAAGACTGTTAGCTTTAGTGTATTTACACCCAAAAATAAACAGAACTTTTGTAAATGTCAACCCCATCCCTCAGAGTACCTGATTTAAAAGTTCAAAAAGTGGTGCCAGTCTGGTACATTCTATAAATGCATGGAACACAGTATCAGGAGCCTGACAGAATAAACACTGAGGAGACACAGCTGGAGTGATTTTAGAAACGTGTGTATTAGTAGGTAAAACACAATGCAGCACTCTCCACTGAAGGTCTCCAGAGCGTTTAGGCAGAGGAGCCTTATACAAAAGCCTCCATGACGGTTTCAACTCATCAGGGACTGAAAAACAAGTTCTCCATTTAGAGTCCACCCTCCCCTGCAACACAGCGAAAAAATCAGATTTCACGCAGCTCCGGTACAGTGCCCTCTTCCCAGCGCTAGAGAGAGATATGTTCAGTAACCCTTCAGAAGAGAGAAGACAGCCCACCCTACTCTCCTCCCCCTTAAAAACATTTGGCGTAATATCCAGCTCCGGAAAACTCAAAGAGTCTGGCTCCCCAGCAAAACAACTGGATAAAAAAGTCCGATAGGACTGAGAAAATGAGCCTCGCACTGCATTTAAAAAGAAATTAACCAAGCGCTCAGATTTCAGGCCGACAGCAGCTTTAATTTCAGCAGCTGATCGCCATTTCCCCACAGCCAGATCCACAGTATCCCTGACCCTGACTATTTTCGCTCTGATAAAAGCAGCAGCGGTTGAACTTAAACAGTTTACATTGCAATTAAAAAGGTGATTAGAAAATAAGGGTTCATCCAACCCAAAATGAGCCCCATCTTTCCTTCCCACGGTAAAAGAACCCCAAACATCAAGCATAGAACCATAAAAACCCGGCACGGCAATTTTCTTTACATCATCATAAGACATAAGAAACAGTTCTTTATCAAGGCCCAGCCCCCCCATTGTCCTGAGCGTTGCTAGTCCAAACTGGATCCAAGGAGTATGTCCATCATGATACAGCAGTCTTTGGGCTGAATGTAATCTCATGGCCTTTACCTTATCAGTAATCTGTATCAGTCCCTGACCTCCCTCATCCAGAGGCAGATACAGCACTCCAGGAGGAAGCCAATGGAAACCATGCCAGAAAAAGTTAATGCATGCCTTCTGGATACCTCGTATCATAGAAACAGGAGGATCCAGAACTGTCAAACGGTGCCATAGCATAGAAGCTATTAAGTTGTTAATTACAAGCACTCGTCCCCGATATGACAGGTCAGGAAGAATCCACTTCCACCGTTGTAGCCTGCCTATAGCTCGGTCGTCCAGTCCCTCCCAGTTTTTTTGCATGAAGGTTGTAGTTCCAAAGTAAATGCCCAGTATTTTCAGTCCATCTGATCTCCAGGGACACTGCTGAGGAAGTGAAGGAATTGCCTGACCCTGCCACCGGCCCACTAAATATGCAGCACTTTTGGACCAGTTAATTTTTGCTGATGCTGCTGCTTGGAACATCTGGAGGCACATCGTCATCCCAGCAACATCTTCATCAGATTGTATAAAGATTGGTCCAACGATACCGTTCCAATATTCATCTCCTCCAATTCTGCATGGCTGAACAAATCTCTCAAAAGGAAAAGATTGTCAAAAATAGAACGCCCGGGAATGCAGAACGATTGATCACTATGGACAATGGACGCTATACAGCTTTTAAGCCTGATAGCCAAAGCCTTGGACAGAATTTTATAATCAAGCCCGAGAAGAGAAACTGGACGCCAATTCTGTAAGCACTTAAGGTCACCCTTCTTGGGCAGCAGGGTCACTATTGCTCTCCGGCAACTAAGAGGAAGAAGACCCACTTCCATGCTTTCCAAGAAAACAGAATATAAGTCTGGACCGAGCAGAGGCCAGAACACTTTATAAAATTCTGCAGTCAGTCCATCAAGTCCCGGGGCCTTGCCATCAGACTGTGCATATGCAGAGGCTGTGAGCTCCTCAAACGACAATGGGCCTTCTAACACTGAGCTTTCCTCATCTGACAGATGAGGCAGGTCATTCAACAACCAGTCCCTGGCTGCCTGGTCACAAGGTTCAGCAGAAAAAGATCCTGGTAAAACAAGGATGCATGTCTCATGATCTCGTGTCTATCCACAGTCTCTCTCCCATCTGGCAATCGCAAGCAAAGGAAGGCTTTTTTCTCTGTAGACTTTTTCTCCAGGCCGAAGAAAAAGGAGGATGGAGCATCCATCTGGTTGAGCCTTGTGAAACGCGCTCGCACCAAAACTCCCCGGCCACGCTCCTCCAGCAGATTTTTAAGCCAAATCTTCTTCTGCTCAATGTGTTCGGTGCCGCCTGGATCACTTGAGCCATCCACTCCGCAACTGGACTTTAAAATGTCCTTCTCAAGTTGTTCCATCTTGCACTTAAACAGGTTCGCATTGTGGGCAGTATAATTTCGGGAAAAACATTGGATCTGAGACTTTCCAATGTCCCACCATTGGGCCAGGGAAACAAACTGATTTTTTCTCTCTCTCCAAGCCTCCCAGAAAAAAGTGAAAGATTGCTTGAACAAGTGGTCATGCAATAAGTTGCTATTAAAGTGCCAGTATAATCGTTGTTCAGTTATAAAAGAGAGTGACACAGAGACAGAAATAAAGTGGTGATCAGATAGTGGAAAAGGAGAGATAGAATTACCAAAAAATCTGGTTATATTGCTGTCCTGCACATAGAACCGGTCCAATCGAGCCCCTGAAATCCCATTAACACTTGTTTTCACCCAGGAATATTGTCTCGTCATTGGAAAAGCCTCCCTCCACACATCAATTAAACCATGATAATCAATAACAGCCTTAAGGGCAGCTGTTGACCGTGGATGTGGTTCCCCATGATTCCTGTCTAAATCAGGAGTAACAGTACAATTAAAATCACCAGCCAAGACTATTACCCTTCCAGGAGAAACAGCTTTAATTGACTCAGAGACTGTTCTAAAAAATGCACAACGGTCTACACCAACAGTAGGTGCATATGCATTAAATAGAGTGAAAAGGAGTCCTTTAATTTCCACATCAAGCCTTAATAACCTCCCTGCAATGATCTCAGTCATAGTGGTATTAAGCCCAGGGGTAGCACTTGTAATTAAAATACCAACTCCAGCACTATTATATGATCCATGACTGAGGAAGGCCCGGCCTTTCCATTCAGCTTCCCACTGCAACTGATTATCATGATCGGTGTGTGTTTCTTGCAAAAAGAGAATGTTAACTGTTTTGATTGTTACATACTCAAACAGAGTAGCTCTTTTTATAGCATCACGGCAGCCATTAACATTTAAAGATCCAATTTTAATGCAAGCCATAGTGCTGAAAAACCAAAACAAAATATGGAAAAAACGTAAACCATACAGATAAATTTAACTCTTTATTTACGGTGCAGTTTTCCTTTAACAGTGCTTACGATTTTCTTCAGCCTATATCGTTTTTGTTGATCTAGTTCTTCCAGGGTTGCTTTTCTCATTGCTACAGCACATGAAGCCAAAAACATTTGTAAATCTGGGAAAAAACGCTCGATGCTGGGTTTACGCTGACCTTTAGTGTTGTCTAAAAACTGATTAATCTGGGTGAGTGAGTACAGTGCAGTCCTAGAGCTAGAGCTGAACTCTACTGAAGCCTGAGAATCAGTTAAAGCACCCACATCCCCTTCATCTAGCACACTATCCACTCCCTCACACTCCATATCAGACTCTCCCACCACAGACCCGAGGTCCAGCTCAGAGAAAGGAGCACTACACTGACCCAGCTGAGCTCCCTCACCGGGGGCATCGCTCTCCTGCGCTCCCTCCATCTGAACATTACCACCATCCCTGGGATCACCCTCAACCCCCCCGGCCTGAGACTGATCCTCAGCGGACTGAACAATAACCGCGCTCGCGTTACTGAGAGACACTGCACTAGCCCCGCTCTCGCGCTCCGGGTCAGCAGGAGCTGAGCGATCAGCTTCTGGATCAGTATGCGCGCTACTCACCTGCACGGAGTCCACCGGTACGGCTCCAGGTTCGCTCTCGCGCACTGAAGGAGCCGGACCCGCGCGCTCAGCGCTGGGCTCCTCCGCGGCCCCGGCATCCCCCCCCGCGCCGGATACCCCGGAATCGCCCAGCTGAGCACCAGAGTCATGGGCACTATTCTGTGGGCACATCTGCCTAATATGACCGAATTCCCGACACAGAAAACACCGCATGGACTCAGAGCTGATAAATAAAGTGCAGCTCCTTCCATCCACCGGTACAGACACAGAGACATTTAAAGGGTCATGCCGCGGGTTTAATGTAACAGACGCCTGGCGCCGGAATGACTGCACATGTTTAAACTCCGCGCTCTTACAGCCGAGAGGAATCGTCTTCACTGAACCGACCACTCTACCATATCTCTCCAGAATGTTTTTTAACAGTTCGTCTGAAGCTACAGGCGGAACGTTAGACAGCACGACGCGTTTAGACGGGCTGGACAAAGCCAGAACCGGCACAAACTCGTCTTTAATAACGAGACCTGTTTCTATTAATTTATTCACCATCTCCACTTCAGACAGAAACACTACGATGGCTTTATTCATTCTGGAAGCTGATTTAATATTCCTAGCTCCCACTCCTGCACTGACAGCAACCAAACAATCCTCCACTGATACAGAGGGATCCTGGAAACACTTACACTCATGTCTGAAAGTCAGCCGCGGGGAAGCCCCCCCGGGAGCCGCCATAACGACGTTAAACACGGAGTCACACCCTCCCTAACACTTCCACAACCCCACCAACACAATTAGCAGAACCAGAAATAATAGAAAAGTTTAGAAAAACTCACTCACTCACTCGACACACTGCCAAACACCCGCTCCCTCACCCGGCATGCACACACACGCTCACTTCCGCTCACGTGAGACAGAGAGAGAGAGAGAGAGAGAGAGAGAGAGACAGAGAGAGAGAAAGAGACACAGAGAGAGAGAAAGATAAAGAGAGAGAGAGAGAGATAAAGAGAGAGAGAGAGAGAGAGAGATACAGAGAGAGAGACAGAGAGAGAGAAAGAGACACAGAGAGAGAGAAAGATAAAGAGAGAGAGAGAGATACAGAGAGAGAGACAGAGAGAGAGAAAGAGACACAGAGAGAGAGAAAGATAAAGAGAGAGAGAGAGAGAGATAAAGAGAGAGAGAGAGATACAGAGAGAGAGAGAGAGAGAGAGAGAGAGACAGAGAGAGAGAAAGAGACACAGAGAGAGAGAAAGATAAAGAGAGAGAGAGAGAGATAAAGAGAGAGAGAGAGAGAGATACAGAGAGAGAGACAGAGAGAGAGAAAGAGACACAGAGAGAGAGAAAGATAAAGAGAGAGAATTTTGAATTTAGAAAATACCTTTATTTACACAGAGGTTAAAAAACCAAAATAAAAACAGATAAAAACACTTAGTGTCCAATCACGATCACACATTCAGCCGCAAAACTCCTTCATCATCAACTGTGCATAAAACCTCATTAATACCCCAAATGTTCATAAACACTGGCAGATTCCCCACAAGCTTGTAATAAGCAAACTCCATTTTCAGCCTTGCTGCTACCAAACCTGAGAACATGGCCACCACATCCACCGACCCCTGGCCCAACATACGGTTCTTTCTGGTTTTCCAAATCGCCAGTTTGGCCGTACCTGATAAAAAGTTCAGTAAAACAAAAACGTTCTTTCTCTGAACATTATACTTTGGCCCAAAAATTAGCAGCTGAAGTGAGAAATTCTCCCCAAGTTGATAAAACCACTCAGCTAACAGCCTGAACATAGGACCAAGCCGAGGACACTGTACCACCAGGTGAAACAGGGACTCAGACTCTGAACAGAACAGACAACCCTCACTGACACTTGGATCGAGGTGCACCCGATGTCTGTTTGTAGCTATTATGCCATGTACTATCCTCCACTGGAGATCAGCTGTCCGCTTTTCAACTGGACGCTTGTACAGGACCCGCCAACAGCCTTTAGGGGAGGAAGTAGCACCAAAAAACTCAGACCACCTTGTAGCTTTTACTCCATGGAGAATCTGCGACTGAGACACCTTCACACACACCAGATACAGGGCCTTCTTCTCAGCTGTGGAAAAGGTGCTCAGTACTGGAGTAGTGAAGGACAAGAGACTCTGCTCATCCTCTTCCCACTCCACAGCAGGGCTGACACACACCTCAGGAAAGTCATACCGACACCCTTCTCTCCACTGGGTAACGGCTGCCTGATCATCCAGGACACTCAGGTAGTCAGCTGACAGTGCCCGCTGCACCTCTGCCCTCAGGTGTTCCAGCAGACGTCTCGATCTAAAACCAATCCGTTCACTCATCTCTGCCACACTGACGGTCATGAGGTCACCCAGCTTCACACAGCCTGCAGCCATCAGCCGAGAGCGTAGAGCTTCTGATGATGAAGTCAGCGAAAATAAAGTAGGATTAAAAAACAGCGGTTCCTCCAACAGCCACACACCAGCAGGTGTACCAGCAGCCCTTGACACTGAGAAAACCTTCCAGGCCTCCAGCATAGACTTATAAAAGGGTGTAAGTCCCATCAACCCCTCCTCTGGTGTAGACATGAGGAAGAGGTGTTTATCAAAACCCATTCCTCCAGCCTGCTGTAAAAGAACACAAGCAAAGTAAGTCCATGTAGGTGCTCCACAGCATAACAGTCTCTGAGCAGCTTGAAGACGAAAAGTCATGATCCTAGACTTAATGTCTATGAGTCCTTGTCCTCCTTCCTGTACTGGCAGATACAGAACAGCCGACCGAAGCCAGTGTTGGCCTGACCAGAAAAAGGACACCAGCTTTCTCTGTATTTCCAGTACTAGGCCTGCAGGTGGCTGTAAAACAGTGAACTTGTGCCACAAGGTGGATGCTACCAAGTTGTTGGCCACCAACACCCTTCCCCTGTAGGACAGCTGTGGAAGCAGCCATTTCCATCGAGACAATTTGGTGCACACTCTCTCCACTACACCCTCCCAGTTCTGTTTCTCAAAATCATCAGTTCCCAGAAAAACCCCCAAAACCTTCAGACCTTCTCTACCCCATCTCATGGTCTCTGGCAGCTTTGGTAGCCCTTCTACTGGAACCTGTCCTACCCACAATGCCTCACTTTTGTTCCAGTTGACTTTAGCTGAGGATGCCTTTGCATACAGGGTTAATAGCTCAGATAAAACCTGAACATCCTGCCCGCATTCAATAAAAACAGTGACATCATCGGCGTAAGCAGATAACACCACCCCTGGCACCCCAAGTCTCTGCACTGCCTGAAAACCAGCTAACCTCTCCCTCAGCTGAACTAGTAGGGGTTCAATAGCTAAGCTATAGAGTTGACCTGAGAGAGGGCAGCCTTGCCTAATTCCTCTTCTAACTGGAATTGGTCTGCTTAGCCCACCACCCACCTTCACCATACAAACAGCTTCAGTGTATAACAGCTGGATAAAACTTAAAAAGCCATCCCCAATACCAAAAGCCTTCAGTGTTTTAAAGAGATACTGATGATCTACTCGATCAAAAGCCTTTTCTTGATCGAGACAAACCAGCCCAACACATCTATTGTACCTTTTACAGCAATCTATTACATCTCTCACAAGAAATAAATTATCCATAATGGATCTTTGAGGAATGCAATAAGACTGATCTTTATGGACTAAACAAGAAAGGCAAGTTTTAAGTCTATTGGCTAAACATTTAGATACAAAGAGAGAGAGAGAGAGAGATACAGAGAGAGAGACAGAGAGAGAGAAAGAGACACAGAGAGAGAGAAAGATAAAGAGAGAGAGAGAGAGAGATAAAGAGAGAGAGAGAGAGAGAGAGAGATACAGAGAGAGAGACAGAGAGAGAGAAAGAGACACAGAGAGTGAGAAAGATAAAGAGAGAGAGAGAGAGAGATACAGAGAGAGAGACAGAGAGAGAGAAAGAGACACAGAGAGAGAGAAAGATAAAGAGAGAGAGAGAGATAAAGAGAGAGAGAGAGATACAGAGAGAGAGACAGAGAGAGAGAAAGAGACACAGAGAGAGAGACTAGGAGGTTAATTGAGGTGAAATCTCGCTGGACTCTGACACTTGATTTGTCAGGTTGGTGAGCTTTGATGTGCTAAAAGGAACCTAAGGTGTTGCACACACACACACACACACACACACACACACACACACACTCACACACTCTGTCACTTTTCATCAGGGATGTCTTCCTGACCAGGCTCTGTCTCTAATGATGTTCCAGCAGTAGCAGACAGGCGCTGTTTTTCCTCTGCAGGCTGAGCTAGCGGTGAGCTAACTGAACAAAACTGTTGGTGGGAGGGGTAATGATGTTGGAATCAGCTGATTGGCTAGCTGGGCCTTGATAATAAGGTGGTAGTAGCTAGTGTACTAATGCCATGACATTATAATGAGATTAGGCTAGTAGCCAGCGTGCTAACAATAGCTAAAAGAAAATTAAAGAGTGAGATATCAACCAGACACTGAGTTTTCCTTTATTAACAAAGAGAAAGTTTTAAGTAGCCAATAAACAGAGATATATGGATGGGAACCAGACAAATCTGCAGATAGAAGCCTTATCAGGATGGGATTAGTATCTCAGGGGGTTCTGGGTAATTTTCTCTTTTATTGTTTTTTTTTATCCTCTGTGATTTTATTCCCGTTCAGAACGATCATGTAGGTGTTTTTCTCAGACGTCCTCTGAGAAAATTACAGGCTGAATTATCTACTGTTTTTCTCTGAACTCCGTGCTCCTCCGGTAATTTTAGTCCCGTCCGGACGCACATCTCTGAGTTTCGTCTCCTCGCCTTTAATAAAATAGATATTTGTCCACTGCTGCGCACCGTAATTACACTTTGGGTGCAGCACGGTTTCCACGGAGATCCACGTTAAAAACACAACAGCGAGTGGAAATGGAGGAGCTACTGAACGCTGTGATGTCATGTGACCGAGAAAAAAGCTAAAAAACTCACTGATCCTCCTGTTTTTACAGTTGCAGTCCGGATGCAGGACTGCATGTTTTGCGTTGTTAATAATGTTGCTTTTAGAATCTTGTAAAGAGCTATATAAATAAAATATATGTACACCTTATGTACGGCCTTACATCTTATGATTATTAAGTGATTTCTCAGTTGCAGACAAATTTTCAGAGTTGGGAGATGTTATATTTAAAGTTATTTTATTTTGCACTGTTTTGTCTTATTGTTGCAGTGTTATTTTTAATAAATACACATTTTGCAGGAATTATGTTCTTTATTGCATTAATTCTAAAACTCTAATTCTAAAACAAAGGCAAATGTACAGCAGTGAATCTGTAATTCTTTGCTTTACAAGCTTGAAAACAAACAAGGTTGTAGCAAAAAAGGGGGGAAAGAAGCTTTTAGATGCAGCTTAACACAAAATATAATCTATTAAAAATATCAAGAACTAATTTTAGTTTGGCAGAAAAAAAACTGTTGATTGGGACAAAAGCTGTGAGTCTCTGATAAATCATAAATCACACTATTAATATATAAACTCATTATTTGTAATTTAATATGTAATATGTATTGTATCTAAACTAAATCTTGCAAATAGTGACCCTGCAGGATCCCCAGTCTTTATAAAATCTTATTCTGTGAGTAAAAAGTCTGTGATTTGTCTTTAGATGTGAGAGAGAGTCAGATTTTAGTCTGTTAAAAGTCTTTTAAAGTCAGGTAGAGTATGAACAGCTTTAATCTTAAAAATAAATATCAGAAACTGGATTTTCTTTACCTTAAAACTAGACACAGTATTTTTATTTTAATTACTGCTGTTTTTTATTCAGCATTTATGAAAAGCTTGGACACGACATTAAGACCTAGATATCAGTTCAGAATGATGTGTGTTTCTGGTGTATTAACACTGATACTAAAGTGTCTAAAGAGACTCTCTTTAGATCTATCTATCTATCTATCTATCTATCTATCTATCTATCTATCTATCTCTCTATCTATCTATCTATCTATCTATCTATCTATCTATCTATCTATCTATCTATCTATCTATCTATCTCTCTATCTCTCTATCTATCTATCTATCTATCTATCTATCTATCTATCTATCTATCTATCTATCTATCGAGAAATGAAGCTACAGCCCAGAAACCTTCAGCACTGCAGGAACAGATCTGCAGTCTGAGAGAGTCTCACAGCTCCAGCGTTCTGTCTGTCTTCACACTGTCAAGTTCTTGTCCTGTTCTGTGCCTGTTTTCCTCTTCTCCACCCCCTTGTTACCTGTCCCTAGGTGTTTTCTGTTTCCTGATAGTTCTGATATATAGTCCCTTTGTTTCAGTGTCCTGTGTCAGTTCTTGTACATTTTCACGTCTGTGAGGTTGCTTTTTCTTTGTTTCCTCAGTCTTGGTGTCCTTAGTGTTTTCTTATTGTTTAAGCTTTTGTTTTATGGTTTGTTTGTATGTTTGTTTTCATTGTTAATAAATTACTTGCTAAACTACTTACCGCCTCCATGTCTCCCTGGCTTTACACCCTGACACCGAGCGAAAATTATCCCAGCAGATTCACCCCAGACACAGGAGGCTACATCACACAGTGGCAGTATCTATCTAATTCTTATTTAATTCTTAGCTTTGAAAGTGTTTCATTTAACATTTAACTAATGTTAGCCTCAATTTCTAAGCTATGCTGTTGTGTCTGTAAGTTTTGTGACTTCAGTCCTGCTAATTCTGGCTGTTAGCATAGTGGATAACATTATCGAACTCTGCATATTCCAGCTTCTGTGTATGTTGCCATTGTGACCCCACCCTTGCTGAGAATGAAACTGAAACACCTGTCATCATTTTAGTGTGGGATTTTAGGTTTCATGGCTAAATTGGAGCAGCCTGGTGTTCAATCTTCATTAATTGCACATTGCACCAGTAAGAACAGAGTGTGAAGGTTCAATTAGCAGGGTAAGAGCACAGTTCTGCTCTAAATATTACAATGCACACAACATTATGGGGGACATACCAGAGTTCAAAAGAGGACAAATTGTTGGTGCACGTCTTGCTGGAGCATCTGTGAACAAGACAGCAAGTCTTTGTGATGCATCAAGAGCCACGGTATCCAGGGTAATGTCAGCATACCACCAAGAAGAACCAACCACATCCAACAGGATTAACTGTGGACGCTGTAAGAGGAAGCTGTCTGAAAGGGATGTTCGGGTGCTAACCCAGATTGTATCCAAAAAACATAAAACCACGGCTGATCAAATCACGCAGAATTCAATGTGCACCTCAACTCTCCTGTTTCCACCAGAACTGTCCGTCACCACAATCAATTATTGTGCTCTAAAACCAGGTGTTTCAGTTTCATTCACCAACACCTGTAAATCTCACTTTAAAATGTTTTAAATAATTTAGCAGCTTTAATGCTACAGATTTGTTATACCTGCATTTATATCTGTATCTGTTTCTAGATCTTTTACTCATCCTCAAAAACTCACACTGATAAAGGATCTGAAGCTCTGTCTCTGTGGATCACACTCTCACGTCCCATTTTAAAGAGGAATGGCTGCTCGTTGCACAGCACAGCACTTTCTCTCAGAGCTGCGCTGCAGAAGAATGTAGCACAGAAAGTAATGGAGTAAGAAAAACATGCAGCATTAATAATAAACTTTCAGCTACTGTAAACAGATCACACACTCTGAGCATGTGGACGGATTATAGACTGTCCTGCAGGACCAATACGTCCTGTCCCTCACATGATGCATTCCTGCGGACAGTGCAGACGCTCTAAATCAATGCTCCCTGATTTAATAATCAAATTTACATTTCCAAAGACGCTTCAGTGGAGCTCGAAATGTCAGAGCTGCCGGTGGAAGAACATAATCATTGGGAACATAATTTCAATTGTTATATTTATAAATATATGATATATTTGCATCTGCCATTCTCAACTAATGACTGCAAGTCATAGATTTTAGTGTACTGTATCCATTAATCATACCTACACACCCTCCAACTTCATATACTCCATTACATTATTCATTTAGACTCAAAGCAGATTCATTTATCATATTGTCCAATGGAAAACACGTATCTCCATTTTTGTGGATTTTTAGTTTACTACATAATTTGAACAGAAAAACCGTCTCTTATACTGTGCCAAAATTTCTTGATGAACGGACCAATAGAAACTCTTCAAAATTCCCTGAAATAAACCCTTTTTACATTGACTTCCATTGAAAGTTTACAAGGTTTTTTCTCTCTCCTGTAAAGTTGCTGTTTTGGAGATAAGTGTTTTTCATTGGACAGTGACGATATACAATTTTATGCATTAAAGCAGGATTCTGTAATAACTGATATTTCAAGAAGGGCATCCTTTGCACCGACATTTCTGGACAAGATTTCTGAATTTTTTTCATGTAATTGTTACTTTGCAGGTTTTGATAAAACAGATACAGATCATAGACCTTTTTTAGACAATATTTTAGCTTTATCTATAGGTGAACCGTGCACCATGCAGCTTGATTTATGGCATGTGGCATGTACTAATTCTCTTAATTAATCATGGGTGTGGTTAATTTTTGGTGTAACGTGAAATAATAAACCAATCAGCATGTCTCATCATTGTTCATCATTCTCTTTAAGAGTAGATCAGGTGAGCTCTGTCTTTGGTGGATTGCTATTGTAACGGTGCAGCTACCTGGACGTGTTCAACAAACTCTTCTCAGCAGAGGAAACTGAGCTGCTGGTTGACGCTGTGAAGGAGCTCCAGCAGCTCATTTACGGGAACAGCAATGTTATTTTATTTACTATTCTGTTTATTGTTGATGTAAAAGTTGGGTTTGTGCTGCTGTGTGTTCATGTGTGTGTAATAAGTGGGGGTGTACGCTCGGCTCGGCACAGCGCCTGTGTTACAGAGATAGCGATGAACGTCTGACTGTTGGCGTCTGTCTAGGTTGTATTCAGTCAGTGGAGCTCCTGTGTTTTCTGTTACCAAGATAAACAAGATAAAACTCCAGAAATGTACCTGAACACACATTCAGAAGCTCTGCTGCTAGGGGTGTTGGTGGGGTGTAAGATAGCAATCAGCATCATGACACACCTTGCACAGGATATAAGATTACTGGCAGAGAAAATGGTTCCAAATGACCTCACCTGGTCTTTTTTATATTCCCTCTGCAAAGTGTAACAGTATACTGTATATATATATAAATATATAAATATAACCAGGTCCATTTGAGCTGATTCTCTTTGGTTCTGTTTTTGGTTGTTTTGTGTAACTAAAACTGAAAAGGGCATTTCAGCTCCGCTCTCATCGCTGTGTTTCAGAGAGTCAGAAGGTCAGGGGTCTAAAGGTTTCAGTGGGGAAGAGCTAAAACTGCTGAAATCATGCAGGCTGAAGGTCAAAACCCAGCGTGAATCTGTGCAGATAAAGCTTGTAATGGTAGGTCTGTGAACACACACACACACACACACACACACACAAACACACAAACACACACACACACACACACACACACACTCCGAGTCCGAGTGGTGGGGGAATTGATCTTTTCTCTTATCAGCTCTCCATCCAGCAGTTACTAAACACAAGGTCGTCTGATCTCCGGCTGGCCCTCGGCTCTGGCGCTATAACGTAGCGCAGATGCTAACCCAGCTGAAGCTGCTCTGCTGAAGCTCTTGAGGGAATTACTGAGCGTTCTCTCTCCAGCCTGAATCTGTTAACGCATGCTCTCCGCTATTCGCTGCCCTTGTAACTCAAGTATTATTATTTTTCTTCTTAACTCACTGGAGACTGAGCTGTTTTTGTGCTCAGTGCACATTTCCTGCTAATGTACATTTAGCCTGTGTTCAGACTGCCTGCGCTAATCTGATAGCATATATCAGAGACTGTAAAAAAGATGGACGCCGTGTCGCCGTTCCCATTCATTCAATTAAAATGAAGCTAAAATCTTCCTCCATGTTGGAGATTCTAATACCAGAGTCTGCGCAGTAGAGACCAGAGTAGGGAGAAAGACTGTAGAGAGACCGCCTACTCATTTAAATAACCCCGCCCCTGAGGGCTGCCTCGAGGTCACAGGCTACAGAGGGGAGCTGACGTTTTGTTTTTGGTCCCGCCCATAACCAGCCCTTTTACAATAACCACACCTTTTTTGAATAGAGCTGAATAACGCATTAAAAACGAATTCTGTGGGGATATAAAAATTTAACAATATAAGCAGAGGTTACACTAGCTGCTGCATTTAAATAATGGAGGTAGAATTACAGTATATTAGAAAAAAACGTGATTGAATGTTGTTTGTTTTGCCATTGAAACCTATGGGGATGGGTGGAGTTACACAGCTTTCTGCAGCCGAACAGCAGGGGGCGCCCGACCTGTGGTGGCTTCACTTTAGAGGCGATGCTCTGTCCAGCTATATACAGTCTATGGCATATATATATATATATATATATAATATAAGTACAAGTAACATTTATCAAAAACAGAGAACAGACAATCAATAAGCCAAAAACAGGATAACCAGTACAAATGGAAAACAAACACACAAGACCTAAATGCTACTGAAAAAAAAAAAAAAAACTATAGGTGCACTATAGGACTCTGTGGGCGTGGCCTAAGCTTTTGTTCTTAATGGCTTTTTTTTTCTCCTTACATTACTTTTACTTTTATACTTTTTAAGTAGCTTTGAAACCAGTACTTTTTAAACACTTATACTTAAAGAGTAAAACTCTTGAGTTGATACGTTTACAACTTCTACAGAAGTATTTTATTAAACTGTAGTATTTATACTCTATTCTACATACAGAGTAATGAATAGAGATACTTTACTTACCTTTATTTAACAAAATCTCTCACTAAGAGGAACACTACCCAAACTTATACTCAAAGTTTTCTATAGAGCATTGGGAAAAGTACTTTCACACATTATTTTTTTGCAATGCCTAAAGTGTCTAAACAGAACACACATACTATCAGATATATACAGAAACTTCATGTTGTAAAGTTATGTATTATTTATTGTCAGTAAAAAGTGTAAATCTCACCCAATAAGGTATTAAGAAGGGTCAAGGTTGGAAATGACAATGTTTTTTTTTTTTGCACATTGATTTTTAAAATGAAATTCAGGAAAGAGACAATTTTATTATTTTATTCAATATATTTTGACATTTTATTTGAATAAAATGTATCTGTACTGTATCACACACACACACACACACACACACACACACATACTGATGGTCTAAGAGTATATTCTCTCTGTGGATTGTGTCCTATTTTAAAGACTAATGACTGGCCACTGCACAGCGCAGCACTTTTTTAGCCGCAGCTGGAAACAACTGTGCTTCAGTGAGAATGTGGGGCAGAAAGTAGAGGAGTGATAAAATCATCCTGAATTTATAATAAATCACCAGTTTAGGAAACGGGATCAGTTCCTCCCGGGATTCTATTTATCTGATATAAAAATAGCTCACACCTTTTTATTCACCATTTATTTTATTTTAAGTTTATCAGTGGTGCCTTGTGGTCTTGTGTTTGGTTTGATTCTGTTTGAAATGTATTTAAATTCTATTTCCATTCATGTCAAACAACTCAATAATAATAAATGAAGATACTTTACACTTTACTTTGTTTGGTCAACCCTAATTAAAATATACTCTGGGAGCCTTTTTGCTGAGCAGTTTTACACCATGTTGTGGTAATACCCAATCAGAACACACCATCTGCAGCAAGATGATGCTGCAGCTCTTTGGAGGTGGTCTGTGGATTGTCCTTGACTGTTCTCACCATTCTTCTTCTCTGCCTTTCTGATATTTTTCTTGGCCTGCCACTTCTGGGCTTAACAAGAACTGTCCCTGTGCTCTTCCATTTCCTTACTATGTTCCTCACAGTGGAAACTGACAGGTTAAATCTCTGAGACAACTTTTTGTATCCTTCCCCTGAACAACTATGTTGAACAATCTTTGTTTTTAGATCATTTGAGAGTTGTTTTGATGAGCCCATGATGCCACTCTTCAGAGGAGATTCAAATAGGAGAACAACTTGCAATTGGCCACCTTAAATACCTTTTCTCATGATTGGATACACCTGGCTATGAAGTTCAAAGCTCAATGAGGTTACCAAACCAATGTTGTGCTTCAGTAAGTCAGTAAAAAGGAGTTAGGAGTATTCAAATCAATAAAATGATAAGGGTGCCCATACTTTTGCACCGGTCATATTTTGGTTTAATGCATATTGCACATTTTCTGTTACTACAATAAACATCATTTCAATCCTGAAATATTACTGTGTGCATCAGTTATTAGATATATCAAACTGAAATGGCATGTTTTAACTAATGCCTCATTTCAGTATTATTTACAATAATATATTAATGTTTAATAATGTCTTAACTAGTGCCAATTAATAATTAGTTAAAACATTACTAAACCATTTAACAATGTGTATTTCTGCTGTACTTACTGTACTGTTAATAATAACCCTTATTTTAAAGGTTTCAACAACCAAGAATACAATGAATACAATCATATATAAACCATATATAAATCATATATAAATCATATATAAATTAATACAAAATGTGGTTTATCTTGATGTAGAGTCTGGTCCAGTTCCATCAGTAAATCCTTCAGTTTTAGTTGTTGAATTGTTTTATCTACAGTTGCAGTTTATGTGTGTAAGATTATTTGCATGTATTTTGCTGATTAATTACTGCACATAATCACACTTTATCTTGCAGAAATCTCCCCATGTGTTTCTCAGTATAAATCCTGTGATTTGGTTGGACTCAGTTTGGATGAAAGCCATTTGATTATCTGAGCTGTTTGGTTCTGGAAAGGCTGTGAAATCTCAGCATCAGTAAACTGTAGTGATTAGAGCGAGTGCTGAGTAACGCAGGAGTAAATGTTGAGGAACGCTGCAGCTATTGTAATGACTCCATCATTTAGCTCTGAATACGCACTTGATGAATTAATCAGCAGCCTGATTGAAAGCAATTTGCATTTTCCTCTACTGTCATGCTGAGCTTCCTTTTCCTTTTAGAGAACTGAACTTCTGCTGACTGCCTGAAAAAGCAGGACGGAAAAAGATTTATATATATATATATATAGTATTTTTGCAATAGATAGTAAAGAGTACTGCACTGGGCTGTGTGACATGCTGGTACGATGTGTTAACTTGTATGTGAATGTAATTTAATTTGAGTCAATTGTCTTTTTACCTGAACAATTTTGTGCAGTACACTGAGTATCATCAGAACACTAACCAGATACCCCTCTCAAAAGAGTGCATCACTCAGTTTAGTACAGAGAGTATAATCCGAACACTAACCGGATACAATCAATCAATCAATCAACATTTATTTTCACTCGGGAAAAACATCGAGGGAGACCCCCTTTTACAATGTTGCCGAGCATTTACAACATCAAAGGGATTGAAAACATTTAATAATAAGTTAGAAACAATAAGGAATAAAATAGTAAAAAAAATAATAATAAATGAAAGAAGTACTCATTTTAAATCAAAATTTTATATATAAAAATAAAATATATATGTGAAACAGAAAATTCAGTGGTATGTGATTTCTATATAGATAAATGTTAAATATAGATAAAAACAGGGTCTTTGACACCAAAAACCATGAAGATCGACCATCTACAGGTAAAGCAGCTACTGTATCTCTAAACAAGAGAACAGAGAAAATCAAGCATTAACTGAAGATACAGCAGTGAGGACCTAAAACCAGGCGTCATGTGCACAGCAACAGAAAACTATGCTCTAACTGTGTAAATACAGGTGTTGGACAATGAAACTGAAGCACCTGGTTTTAGAGCACAATAATTGATTGTGGTGACGGACAGTTCTGGTGGAAACAGGAGAGTTGAGGTGCACATTGAATTCTGCGTGATTTGATCAGCCGTGGTTTTATGTTTTTTGGATACAATCCGGGTTAGCACCCGAACATCCCTTTCAGACAGCTTCCTCTTACAGGGTCCACAGTTAATCCTGTTGGATGTGGTTGGTCCTTCTTGGTGGTATGCTGACGTTACCCTGGATACCGTGGCTCTTGATGCATCACAACGACTTGCTGTCTTGGTCACAGATGCTCCAGCAAGACGTGCACCAACAATTTGTCCTCTTTTGAACTCTGGTATGTCTCCCATAATGTTGTGTGCATTGTAATATTTAGAGCAGAACTGTGCTCTTACCCTGCTAATTGAACTGTCACACTCTGCTCTTACTGCTGCAATGTGCAATTAATGAAGATCCAGAAAATGCTCTACTAACCAGAAGAGTTTCTCAGTGACTTTGTTTCTCAGGTGAGAGCTGAAGCTTGTGGTTATATACCTGCAGCCTCTCTGATTGGCTCTGTGCTCGGTTACCCTCTGTAGATCTCATGCTACGCTAAGCAGATGCGTCTGAGCTCCACTCAGTTCCACTCTTCTGAAGAATCAGAGCTCTGAGAGCAGCTTTTGAAGCCTGTATGTCTCTTCAGGGGTTTGTCCGGATCATAGAGTTTCAGCACAGGCTCTGTGCTCTGAGTGTGTCCTGCAGCCATTCCTGATCTTTGATGTGTTTATGAGTTACTCTCAATCTGCCTACAAAACACATTTCTCATCTATTTTTGTGTTGTTTGATGGAGACAGTTGATTTTTTTTTTTTACATATAATTGACTCAATGTGGCACTTTGCGGTCATGTGACCTGATGCTGGCATGGCAGAAAATGCTTGAATGTTGTGAAGATCAGGTTGGTTTTAATGTCTCCTATAGTTTGTCTTTTAAGCACATGTGTTCTCATTTTAACCTTTAATCAAATCCTTGCTGTGCTTCATCCAAGATTTTATTTCCCATTTTTGCTCTGCTCTGCACAGATAGGGTGATATGCACTCTCAAGAGGGAAATCTGGTTAGCGTTCTGGTGATACTCACTGTACTAGGCTAAGTGATGCACTCTTTTGAGAGGGGTCTCCAGTTAGTTGTCCTGTTACATGTGCTTCCTGTTTGTTTCCCCTCCCATGTGCTTTTTAGCACATGGCCATGTGTTGTTCTTCCTTGTCTCCTCCATTGTTGTCTGTAGGCCTGCCCCCCTCATTACCTGTCCCAAGTGTTTCTGTTTCCTGGTTCTCTATGTACATGTAGCCCATTGTTTTAGCTTGTGGTTGTCGGTTTTTGTGTGTGTTCCATATTGATCAGGTTGTTATTTTGTTTCTTTGTTTTCGGTCAGAGTGTAATCTGTGTTTCTATTTTAATTTTTTCGTTTAATGTATGTGTTTGTTTACTGTCAGTTTAATAAATTACTTTCATTTGCCCCCGCCTCCACTCACTGTACTGAGCTAAGTGATGCACTCTTTTGAGAGGGGTATCCGGTTAGTGTTCTGATGATACTCACTGTATGTGCATGTGGTATGTCAGTGTAGTAAAGCAGTCTCAGTAGAAAATCTGCAGCAATCAGAATATTTTAAGAAGGAAATGTGCACGATTCACTGTGAATGACATTTGTGACTCATATCTCATGCTAAGAATCTCCTGCATAATTTATTGCAACTGCTGCTATCCTAACTAGAGGTCATTTTTCAATAACTGAAGTATAAAATAAACCACTAAACACAAATATGTCCCGGTTTTGCTGGACGAGGAAAATAGGCAGATTTATCTGGTAGAATAAATCCATTTAGCATTTCTGTTATGGAAAAATGTTAGTTTAATTGAGCGTAATGTTCAGAGTGCTGCACTGCATATTAACTGTTCTGTTGAATTTTTATATTATTCTAAACACACAAACAATCTGTATGACAAAGACGGGTCAAGGAAACGGTTATGTTCTTCTGTGATTAATAATAATGACTCAGGTAAAGGTATATTTCCAAGTTCCTTTATGGCATTGGTTTAATATATGTATTTGTAATAAATTAATATCCATCACTGCTTTAGCAGTGTTTCCAACAAAAGTGTTCTAGCTGCATAATGTTGCACTCTTTTATTAAGTAACAAAAAAAAAACTAAATGTGATGTTTTGTGATATACATAAAGAACATTACAAAAATTAAAGGGATGGTGGATTAAACAAATAAGTGGGCAAAACCATGTCATAGAGATTTAAAATAATACTATGCATTTTATTTAATCAATTATTTGTTGTTATATGGCATTTTGCTTTTCTTAAGACATTTTTACAAATGTGTATTTTTTAAGTTTGTGTCACTTTGAGCCCATAAAATAATGTCTGATCAACAGCAGGGCTGTGATTATAAATGTGTGATGAATGGTAGAGAGGGAGGGAGATAAATCATGCAGCCATGCATAACAGCAGATGGGCAACAGTCTGTGATTATACACCTACATAATCTAAACAGAGCTCCAGTGGTAGACAGGTTTGAGTACGGAGTGGCACAAAGCCCCAACAAACTGCTGGTGTGATTGATTGATTGATTGATTGATTGGTTGGTTGGTTGGTTGGTTGGTTGGTTGATGATCTGAGGTAAAATCTATAGTGTTAAAATCACAGTGTAATCATTTTATTACTCCCTGGGTGTTCTCCTAACAACTCTCAGTGTTAAAATTCCCATAAAGATGGAATTATTTTCCAGAGTTAACAAATTTTAACTCCTCCCAGTTTTATTCTGTCTCACAAGCTCCGCCTCCAAACTTTACTACACTCAAAATTCATCAGCTGCTCATTTTCTTCTGATTCAGTGATAGCATCAGGTGTGTATTTTCCCCCTCAAACTCTATAATTTGACAAGTAGTGACATTAAATGCATTGTTTTATAGTGTATTAAATGTTTTTTAATTCTAAATAGTGTTTTATTTTGGAAATGTCTCACAATAAACTGGTTAGACAAGCTAAGCTAAGGAGAAGAATTAACCTATATAATCTTAAACTACTAAACTAGATTAGCTAGCTAATGTAAAATAGGGACTTCCTAAACTACACAGTTAAGGTAGCTGGTGAGCTAGCTGACGTGTCGTGGAAGACTTCTCACAAGTTAAACAAAAAGTGCAGAAAATTGCACTCAAGAAACAGCTAACATAGCGTTAGCTAGCTTTAACTTGAGTTAAATGGGGAACCTCTAGCCAGAAAAAGCTAGGTTAGCTAACCTAGCTAGCTAGCTAGCCTTAGCTTACGTGAAATGGGCAACTTATCACAAGTTAACTAGCTTGTTTGTTCGCTAGCTGAGGCGAAATTGAAAAGTTATTTAAGGAAACCAACGCTCGCTATCAAGCTAAATCTCAGGGTTGTTAAATTCTGGCGTTTGAATCCCAGCATGTAGGCTAGCTAGATAACTTCTGTAGCTGCCATTTAAGGTGGATTTTTTTTCAGGTCCACCTTAAACTACGCAATAGGTAAGTTTTGCCCTGCGTTTGAAATTACTCCTGTTGTACCCTACTGCAACTTGATGGGAGGAACATTACTAACAGTGATCTCAGTGATCTGTGCAGAACATCCTGCAGATCCATGTGTTTCTGCTTTCTCTCCTGCAGAACTTTCATTTTTCAGCAGGATAATGTTCACCCACACACAGCAAGGGTTTCCCAGGAACACAGTCTCCACCAGATTGCAGCACTTCCTCGTCCTGCAGATCTCCAGATTTATCACCAATCCAGCATTTATGGAGCAGCTGGGACTCAGCTTCAGCTTCAACCTACGAGTGTAGAGCTACAGGATCTACAGGCCCAGCTGTAGCAACATCTGCAGGATCCAATCAGAACCTGTAGAACCTCCAAACCCAACCCTCTCAATCTCATCTTATATCCAGCATAGAGGAACCAACAGGTACTAGAACCTTTTCATCACTTTTCACGTACATTCTTTTGAAATTGATATACACTCCATATACTCCATATATACACCAGGTTTGTATAGTGTATATGACACTATAGGACAGTATGTTGTGTGTTATCAATCAATCAGACTGTCACAGCATCTGCTCATCTTCTAGTGATTGACATATTTATCATGAAGTCAGTGAGGTGATTGATGGCTGGGATGTTCAACCCCTGCTCAAGATAATTTCATAAAAAAAAACGTTAATTTATGCATTTCAGACCCAAAAAACATTCCAAATAATCTTAAGTGAAGTATTTGCAGGTTTGTAATGTTCCCATTTCTTCTGTTGAAACAAAATTGTATGTTTTTTTAAGATATGACAGATGTTTAGAATATAGTTACAGTTTTATCACATTGTATACACACAACATATTGAACTATGTACACAAATACAGAAACATGAAGCTCATGTGTCACACTGTGACTCCAAACTGCTGAACTCTAAACACAATTCCACATGTTCTCACTCAGATATCATTCTAAATCACAGCTTTACTAATCACTAAACACAAACTGCATCATTTACAACAGCTTCATCACCTGAGAATCACTGACCTTCAGATACATACATAATAAATACATTTTTGTTCCTCTTTGTATTTCAACTGATTTTCCTCCTCTTGTTTCTCATTGTTATTACATAAGTAAAAATTACAGTTTTGCAACCAAACTACATACAGTAAAACTGGCTTACATTTGTGTATATACATGTAGTACTGTAATGCTTTATAGTTCAATATAGCCAATATAGTTCAATGGACTTGTCTGTATTTGAATTTTTACAGTGGCCTCATGAAGTGATAACAGAGCTCTGAATGAGTATATAAATATCTGTGTGATTTTTTGGTGGAAGAAATCAGCTTTGATAGAGATTTGTAGAGTTTCAGCAACGCAGTTCATCATTTTCCGTTTGTGTTTAGAGTTTTGAGAAACTCTAGAGCCAAATTTCTAGAAATGCATTTAAACATTTGGGAAAAAACTGTATTTATGTATTTGAAGGTCAGTGATTCTTAGGTGAGCAAGCTGTACTAAATGATGCAGTTTGTGTTTAGTGATTAGTAAAGCTGTGATTTAGAATGATATTTGAGTGAGAACATGTGGAATTGTGTTTAGAGTTTAGCAGTTTGGAGTCACAGTATTCCATATTTTGTGTAGAAAAACTGTAATCAGAGAAACCTGTTACCATTTACCAGTCAGTTCGTCACACAGACCTCAGATGAGACTTAAATACTAAATATAAAGCAGTAATCATAAAAAACAGCTGATAAAAGTTGGTCTGAAGGGGGAAATATAACAGATGTCTATAAAAGTTGTAAATAATCATGAAGTGCTGAAAGTGTAACTCAGTATAACCCACACACTCTGAGAGTTCTGACAGCAGCGCCGCTGAAACACAGACGGATTGTCTTGTTCTTTATCACGGCTTGTTGCTCTCGCTGATAGAACTGAACATGAACAGCGTTTCAGACAGCGTGCAGACAAGCGCTTACCATCAGACCACAGAGAGAGAGAGAGAGAGAGAGAGAGAGAGAGGCAGAAAGAAAGGTAGAGAGCAAGTATATATTGCATAATTATACCACAGTTAGTTTCGACCCTGCAATGTGATTGGCTGAGAGGTGTTCTATGAGTACCATTATCAGCCGGTAATGCACTGTAACCGAAGCTCTCCATGTATTACTCCGCCACATACAGGTAACCTAGCAACAATGCAGCTTATATCTACATATAATTCTTGAATCTTAAGAGAGAGTGAGCGACAGAGTGGGAGAGAGATATGTACAGGGATAGACTGAGTGAGAAAGAGAGTATAAGATAGAATGAGAGAGAGAGAGATAAAGAGAGAGTGTTTTTACTTAATTCTTAATTACTTAATTTACTTATTATTGATAACTCAATCTTTTAAATATTATTTTTTATTTTATTTTATTATTATTATTATTATTATTATTATTATTATTATTATTATTATTATTATTATTATTATTATTATTATTTTCTAATGTATGTTTACTTGTATTATTAATTGCTTTGGCAAAAGTATATATAAATATATTAATGCCAATAAAGCACCACTGAACTGAGAGAGAGAGAGAGAGAGAGAGAGAGAGAGAGAGATAGGGGGAGTGTATAAACGAGTGGAGGAATATGTTAGCTGGTGTTTTAGAGGAAGTTGACAGCAGGCAGCAGGAAGTTAATCTGGGAGAATTCTCTCACTGGTTGTCAGGATCTGGACTCAAATTAGTTTTCACACCTGTAGCTGGTTTCTCTGGGATCAGTTGATGAGTTTCCACCTCGGTTTGGTTTGTTTTCACACAGGAACCTAAAACCTAAACGCACCTAAAACCACACGAGCATGCTCTCTCCTCTGCACTGTAAAACTTGACAAGGTAAATAAACTCAAACGAGTTGGGCATAAATTATTTTTCTTAAATGAGTGTGAATAATGCACATAATCATTGTTATATAGAATTGAATAAATCACAGTGCACTAATGTGTAAACTCTAATAAGTTAATAAGTTAAGTAAACTTAAATCATATTGAAGGTAATTTGTTGCCTTAAATGAATTATTATTTTTTTTAAATACATTTTTTTAGTTAATTTTAATACTGTATGGAGTTGAACAAACTTTAATTCTCAAAATTATTAATTCAAATAAATGATCTATAGAGTGAACAGTATTGAGAGCACAGCCAATAGAGAGTTACTGAAGCAGCTCAGATTAATGATGCTGCTTGTTCTTACAGCCTAAAACAATACAGAGACCAAGCAGCTAATTATTATATATAATCTACTGTACAAGTTTACCTAACTTAGCCCAGGGAGGAATCACTACACACTGATGGTGAGTGTCTATCAGAAACTGGAGGACACACCCACTCAGTATGCAAATAGATTGTGCCAGAAGCCAATGGAAAAGAAGCTGTTAATGACAACAATGATTTAACCTAAATATCTCCATTAGGTTGTATATAATAGTTGTGCTGACTCATTAAAATTAAGTATGTCTGCCTTAACAAAAATGCAGAAATTACACCTTAATGTAACATAAATTCACTTTAAGTTTATTATAATGTTTTATAATAATAATTTTATAATGATTTATAATAATGTATTATAATGTTTAAATAATCAAGTTGAGTTAACTCATTTACAACGATTAGAGTAAAATAAATAAGCTGTAGTTATAAAAACTTCCTATCAAACAGCGTCGACTTATTTTATTTGGGGAAACAGATTGCCTTAAATTATTTAAGTTACACTCAAACTTAAATCAAACACTTTTCTAAACGCAAAATAAATCATTTTTGATTTAGTTTGACTTTATCAGTTTCTGTAATATTTATGTTATGTAACACTTTTATTTTATGAAATAATGATGTTAATTAATGTGTACTCTCCCTGTTATTTAAATTAATAAATCAAAAGTAAAAAAATAAATCAAACAGACAGATAGAAGACTCAATCTGACTGGGATTTTACGTGTTTAATCCAGAAGTTCTCCAGTAGGAGCTCCTCATATCTCAGGTAAATGTATTTTTTTATATCAGTAATCATTAATTCAGATCTGCACTGCAGTATGAACAGATCAGGATGTGATTTATGATATACGTATATCCATTTTAACTGACTCCAGATCAGTTCCTGCTCTCCTGCCTGATCACAGAGGTTCCCACAGCCCACCCTGCTGCACTGCTGAATAACTGATGAGCTTCCTGATACATTTACATTTAGATGGAATAAACTAATAAGCAAATGCCAAAGGGAATCATAAATCATCTGTAAAGCTGCAGATTCAGAACCAGTTTAGATACGATCGGATATAAAGACAGACGAGGCTGTCTTTATATTTTATTTTATTTCATTACATTTTTTAATTGGTGAATATATATATTATATATATAATAAAAATACAAAAAAAGAAACAAAGAGACATACAAATATATACATATATACCACAATATAGCTAAACAGAGAACAGAATCATGAATTTATGTGCGATTTTAATTTATGGTTATGGTTTATCTTGTGTTGGATTATTGTGATTTACTGTAATGTTTGAATTTGATTCGTAAATTGGGAAATATAAACGAATATAATGACATGATAAAAATAATGGAACACCAGTATGCAAGTTCATAAATTATAAAATGTTACAAAAGAGGAAAGGTTGTGAGATGCTATCAGTAAAAATGATGTAACTATGATTGTAAGATTGCTAGTTCAAATCCCGGTCATGCAGCTTGCCATCAGCTGCCAGAGCCCTGAGAGAGCACAGTTGTCCTTGCTGTTTCTCTCTGGATGGGTACAGTACAGTAGATGGTGCTCTCTCTTTCCCCTAATCACTCCTAGGGTGATGTGGATCAACACAAGGCTGCGTCTGTGAGCTGCTGTATCAGAACCGAGTCGCTGTAGATGCTTTCCTCTGAGCATTAGCAATGTGATGCTACTCGGCACGAAGTTTAAAAATAGTCGGAGTCTGACTTCACATGTGTCGGAGGAGGCGTGTTCTAGTCTTCTTAACCCTCCTGGTGCTAAGGGGAAGATCACTAGTGATAGGGGGGAGGAGTCCTAATGACTTGGATGGGTAATTGGATAAAAATATATTATTGAAATAAATGATTAAATAATGATGGTGACCAGCAGCTTCTGGCTAGAATTGTCTGTGAAAACAGTGAATAGTGGTGTTTGATTGTCAGCCTGCAGATTTAACGGTTTCATTCGAGCTTAAGAAGAACAGGATCAATGTGAAGGTGATTTATACAGATATATGAACCCATCGATTATCATCTGCAGAAACTCAGTTTAAGGGCTGGTGTTTAATCATAATGATGACAAACACAATTACAGTAATGAACGTCTCGCTTCACTGGGATCTGCAGGAATACCAAGATGTTGCCTATGGCTATATATTTATATATATATATATATACAACAGAATTCCACATGTGTCCCTTAATCGTTTTCATCTCTTTAATATTAGTCTACAATGCAGAAAATACATTAAATAAAGGATGAAAAGGTTTGTTCAAGCTTTTCACTGGTACTGTATTCTATAGTCATTTTTACAGGTTAAGATCAGGTTTAGGTTTACTGGAGATTAGAGTTTTTTGCTTTAAATTGAATGACATTTCCCCCTAGTTTTAACAAGTTATCACGTCATAAGTTATCACCCACCAGGACTTGCTTCTTCAGAGACTTTTGTGGGACACTGTCCACACTGTCCCACATTTTATCTCTTCTAATAAATAAGTATGTTATGGTTGGGGTAGGTGGTGAATCCAAGTAAAGAGCAGACTGGAAGATTTTATTTGCATTATTGAATTATATGATTATAATTGTCATCTGTATATGTATATATTAAGTAATTGAAACAGTTACTTGGATATGTTTTAATGACTTAGTCACTTTCATTTAAAGTCGTGTAATAGTGTAATAGTGATGGTGTGAAAAGTGAGCTTATGCAGAAGATGGAGAGAATGGGTGGGAAAACAAATGACTCAAAAAAGGGTGTATTATAAAAGGCGGGAAAAAGAACAAAGGAAATGCCACTTTTTGATTCCACAAACAAAATACAGATTTCAGCTCAAAATAAACCAAATTAAACTCAACACAGACTGAACACAGATCAGCCCTCCATCATTATTTCAGATTTAACTCAAATAAGTCTGTCTTGTCTTGTCTTGTCTTGTCACTGTTACCAAAGATGTGATGAAGTAGTGAGGGTTAGAGTGGGGTTGAGTGCTGCACAGTTGCAGCTGATTGGTGCTGATCACCACTAGGGATTTTGGGAGTTGGAGTTGGAGTTCTTCCCCTACATCTACCAGCCCCCTGCAGGCAGTCCATGGCACTGCACCTCCCATCCCAGTTTTAGTACCTTATACACTTATAAGGTTTATATATTAGAGTGAAATAATGAGTTTATTATGTAAAACTGATTAAATATAATTAAAAGGAGGATCGATCTAGTTCTTCTCTATCTAGCTGGATCCTCTATATTAGAGGATATTAGATGAGATTGAGAGGGTTGGGTTTGGAGGTTCTACAGGTTCTGTATGGATCCTGCAGCACAGATGTTACTACAGCTGGGCCTGTAGATCCTGTATCTCTACACTCGTAGGTTGAAGCTGAAGCTGAGTCCCAGCTGCTCCATAAATGCTGGATTGGTGATAAATCTGGAGATCTGCAGGACGAGGAAGTGCTGCAATCTGGTGGAGACTGTGTTCCTGGGAAACCCTTGCTGTGTGTGGGTGAACATTATCCTGCTGAAAAATGAAAGTTCTGCAGGAGAGAAAGCAGCAACACATGGATCTGCAGGATGTTCTGCACAGATCACTGAGATCACTGTTAGTAGTGTTCCTCCTATCACTACTAGGGGGGACTGACTGTCGTACGAGATGCTCACCAGCAGCAAAGGTAGAATTTGTACATTTCTCAATAAATATAAGTGATGGTTGTTGGCTGATGGTCAAAGTGGTCAAAAAAGACCATCCTGCTCTTCTTAACCCAATTATGCCACTATTACCGGATCTTTCATCAGGAGGTACACTAGCCAAAGGTTGCCTCTGAGATTCTTTTTATATTGCAGCGAGGGAAGCTCTTAAATACCTTAATATGGCAAAACCCAGTGTCCAATCAGAACACGCCTGTAATGATGTGAAAGAGTATAAACTAGTGTACAATTTTCTGCAAAAGAAACAGAAACAGATCTGTTCTCATCTAAATTCTGTTCCAGTGAAACCAGAATTTCAGAGATGCTCCTGCTTCATGTTTAAATCACTTTTCACACAAAGAGAGAAAAATAATAAAGAAAGTGAGAAAGAAAAACAGAGAGAAAGATGGAGAGAAAGAGAGAGTGAGAGATTTAATAAATCAAAGGCAAATACACAATCACTATCTCTCTAATCTCCACCAAGAATTATTACATATTTCAAACAGACTCACGTTAAATAATTAGCCATTATTTTTTAGCGGATTCTCTTCTAATATGTTATTCTAATCCATCTGCTCTATACATCTGCTGCAGTGTATCTCAGTGAGGTTAAGCTGTGAGCCAGTGTGAATAATTCACACACTCGCCCCAAAGTCATGCTGCTACAGCCCTATACATTTTTCATACGTTTCGCACAAGAAAAAACTGTTTATACCAAGTTTTGTTTTGCAGCGAATGAATAAAACATTTGCCTTTTATTCCCGGTTTCATTGATTTTCATACTCAGTCCCTCGGCTTAATGGGGTTTTATGTACTGGATATTTTATGAGCCTAACCGACCGCAGAGAAATGATTACTGATTGAGAGAAATCTGTCGATTTGCTTTATTCTCACAGCGAGTATAAATCACCTGCACGAGTTCAGAATGAATTTAAATTCTCATGTTGTTCTTCGTGTTGAGATTGTGACTATTAGGCAGCTGTAGGTGTCTAATTTTTTATATTTTTAATACAGCTTTACTGTCACGCCTGGCCCTGTTTCCTGTCTGTCCTCGTGCCTGTGTTGTCCCACGTGACCCGTGCCCCTGTGTTCTGCCTGTGATTTTCCATTACCTCATGTCTCATTTGTAGCTCCGCCCCTTCCCCAGGTGTTTCTAATTCTAGTGTTTCGTGTTTCCTTAAATGCCCTCGTCTACCACTTTGTGGCCGTCGGTCTTTGCACTGTCTCCCGTTGTCTGTCCTTCTGCGTTTCTCTGATCTCAGTGTTTCCTTAGCCTTAACCCGAGTCCCTTGTTCTGTGTTTATCTCTGTTTATTTTCTAGTTCCCTGTTTAGTTTTCTAGTTTATTCCCTTGCCCTGTTTAAGTTCATCCTGTCTAGTTTTATAGCCTCTGTTTCTTGTTTTTCTTTGTTTCTTGTTTACTTGTTTATTTGTTTATATTTATTTAATAAATTCGCCCTACCTGTGTTTACGTCCGCCTCCTCGTCTCTCTGCCTGGGTCAATCCTGACAAAAAGACCGACCAAATGGAAATAAACCAGTGGTATGCTGCTCGGAAGGCGGACCTGGAGTATCTCCGCCTCCTCGCCGAGCAAATCCGGGGAGATGACCCGCTCCCAGCGCCTTTCCTCGGGTTGGAGCCCGTCAGCCCAGCTGCAGTGGCGCCCACCGAGACCCACGAGGGGAGCCCGTTGACTGGCTCCAGGATGGCGATCCGCCATGCTCCATTCGGGACTCCGGCGTTGGAATCCCCGAGGCCCCAAGGACGCCGCAGGCCTCGGGGTAGACGTTTTAAGGGGTCCCGCCAGCCGGAGGAGGAGCCCGTTTCCGGGGAGGATTTTCTTGGGGGGGCGCTAGGGCTGTGTGCGGTCAGCCTCGATCCTCGCCCCGACGAGGACGGGGGTGGCATGGATGCAGGCTGTGAGGAGTCCTATTCCTGGGACTACTCCGATCTCCTCACACCTGCATCCAGTGAAGAGGAGTTTGAGGACTGCCCTCCTACACCAGCCCGCCAGCCGCTCCTTCCTCCCGCGGTAGCTGCCGATCCGCGCTCTGTGTCTTTCGCGGTGGCAGCCGAACCGGTGGCAGTGGAATCGCGCTCCGAGACCCCCTGCGCGGCGAGCCAGCCGCGGTCAAAGACTTTCCCCGCGCTCCTCACGCCGGACTCTGCACGAGAGAGTAGGAATCCAGTCCGGGTTTTTACTTCACCCGCAGCTTCGGGCTCCAGTGCTGCAGCGGATCTCTTCATGCCACGCCCCGTGAAGCACGCGTCTGAGGCGCTGCACCCCATGATACAAGCGGCGGCCGCGCCGCTCTCCGAGATTTCAGCGGCGGCCGCGCAGCTCTCCGAGATTTCAGCGGCGGCCGCGCCGCTCTTCGAGACTTTAGCGGCGGCCACGCCGCTCTCCCAGACTGCAGCGGCGGCAGCGCCGCTCTCCGAGATTTCAGCGGCGGCCGCGCCGCTCCCCGAGACTTCAGCGGCGGCCGCGCCGCGCTCACAGACTGCAGCGGCGGCAGCGCCGCTCTCCGAGATTTCAGCGGCGGCCGCGCCGCTCCCCGAGACTTCAGCGGCGGCCGCGCCGCGCTCACAGACTGCAGCGGCGGCAGCGCCGCTCTCCGAGATTTCAGCGGCGGCCGCGCCGCTCTCCCAAGCCCCAGCAGTCCCAGCTGCTCCAGCTCAAGCCCCAGCAGTCCCAGCTGCTCCAGCTCCGGCACCAGCAGTCCCAGCTGCTCCAGCACCAGCAGTCCCAGCTGCTCCAGCACCAGCAGTCCCAGCTGCTCCAGCACCAGCAGTCCCAGCTGCTCCAGCACCAGCAGTCCCAGCTGCTCCAGCACCAGCAGTCCCAGCTGCTCCAGCACCAGCTCAAGCACCTGCAGCTCCCAGAACTATGTTTGGGCCCAGGCCCCGTATTTCCAGGCCTGCTCCAAGGCCTCCTGACTTTGCCCCCTGTTATGTGCCCAGGCTGTCCCCACAGACTTTTGCCAGTCCTGGGCACCCACCTATGTCTTTTGTACCCCTGTCTCTCCCTGTCCTGGTCCCCGTATCTGTGATCGTTCCAGTTCCTGTCCCCGGTGGTTTCTCTGTTCCTGTCCCTGTTACTGTGTTTGTTTCCGTCCCTGTCAATGTTCTAGTCCCTGTTCCCATGTCTGGTCCCGTCCAGTCTCTGTCTCATGTCCAGTCTCCGTCACCTGTCCAGTTCCCCGTCCAGTCTCCGTCACCTGTCCAGTTCCCCGTCCAGTCTCTGTCTCATGTCCAGTCTCCGTCCCCTGTCCAGTTCCCCGTCCAGTCTCCGTCACCTGTCCAGTTCCCCGTCCAGTCTCTGTCTCATGTCCAGTCTCCGTCACCTGTCCAGTTCCCCGTCCAGTCTCCGTCACCTGTCCAGTTCCCCGTCCAGTCTCCGTCACCTGTCCAGTTCCCCGTCCAGTGTCCGTTCCCTGTCCAGTCTCTGTCCCCTGTCCTGTCTCCATCTCCTGTCCAGTTCCCTGTCCAGTCTCCCGTTCGGTCTCCTGTTTTCCCCGGCCTCTCCCTGCCGCCAGCCCCCGGGGTTTGTTTTTACGCGCCTCGGGTGCTGCGCGTTTAGGGGGAGGTTTCTGTCACGCCTGGCCCTGTTTCCTGTCTGTCCTCGTGCCTGTGTTGTCCCACGTGACCCGTGCCCCTGTGTTCTGCCTGTGATTTTCCATTACCTCATGTCTCATTTGTAGCTCCGCCCCTTCCCCAGGTGTTTCTAATTCTAGTGTTTCGTGTTTCCTTAAATGCCCTCGTCTACCACTTTGTGGCCGTCGGTCTTTGCACTGTCTCCCGTTGTCTGTCCTTCTGCGTTTCTCTGATCTCAGTGTTTCCTTAGCCTTAACCCGAGTCCCTTGTTCTGTGTTTATCTCTGTTTATTTTCTAGTTCCCTGTTTAGTTTTCTAGTTTATTCCCTTGCCCTGTTTAAGTTCATCCTGTCTAGTTTTATAGCCTCTGTTTCTTGTTTTTCTTTGTTTCTTGTTTACTTGTTTATTTGTTTATATTTATTTAATAAATTCGCCCTACCTGTGTTTACGTCCGCCTCCTCGTCTCTCTGCCTGGGTCAATCCTGACATTTACACAGCCTTACACAACTGTGCTAAACTGCGTTTAACTGTGTTTCTTCTTGTTTTCTGTAACTTTAATGCACTTTTCCTTTAGAGACACTGTGAAAGTGTTCTGTACGGCTCTTTGTTTGAGTAAATTGAGCCGGCTGGTACATAATTGGACGTCAGTATAAGCTGTAGACGTTTCTATCTTTCAGAAATGACTTTCTGAATTTAAGTGTTACTTGATTGAGTTTCTATGTTTCCTCAGCACAGCATGAAAGGAAATCCAATTTCTGTGTCATGGTGGATAATGGCGTCCATTCAGAGCGCTCTATTGAATGCTGGAATAGACAGAGAAACGGATATGAATACTCCGTCCAATCACGTCTCATCATCACTCCATTCCATCCCTCTCTATTCTGTCCTTCAGTCTGATTCTCCGGTCTCTGGTTAAGAATGCAGAACATTCAGAAGCAGCAGAAACGTGTAAAAATGTTATTGGAGAAAGATCAGCAGGAGCTTTTTAACTAATCATAATAATGAAAGTGTTAAAAACCTTAATTTGTACATTTTTATAAAGGAGTTTATACACAGAGTTATTCAGTCTAATATTAAAACTATTAAATCATTAATGTTATTTGTGTTAATTGTGTGGTTACATAGATCTTGTCCATCGTTTCCGGTTGAGAGTACGCTGTGCGCTATTGGCTGCCGCTTCTCACCAGTGTGTGGCATACCTGTCAAGTCTCCCGTTTTGGCCGGGAAACTACCGTATTTTACTCCTCTTTCCCGCCGTCCTCCCGTATTAGTATTTTCCCGTAAATTTCCCGTATTATACTAAATAAAAAAATATATAGGCCACAGGCGACAATGCACTGACCGCTGTGTGTCTCTTAACCAATCGTGGTGCCGGTTCAAGGAGAAAGTCCCGCCTTTCAGGAGAAACAGCCAATCAGCTAGCTGGTTTTGCGGAGCGCAGTTTAGTGTGCGGGAAGCCCCGCCCCTCCCCTCGCTGTGAGTTCAGGCAGCTAGTCGGAGCAGCTGTCGTTAAAACTAATCTGGATATACGGAGATTTTTCTAAAAGAAAGGTAACTAACCATGTAAACTGTGATGAGATTGTTTCTGATAGCTGGTTAAAAAGACTGAATCAAAACATAAATTAAACCCACTGTGTGTTTAATAAAATACAGCTTGTGACTCAGTTAGCTTAACTTTAGAATTAGCTAGATAGATATTCAGGGTTTGAGAAAAATCTACATATATATATATATAATGCCCTGCCCTGATGTGCCTGATCAGCCAATAACTATCATTTCCAAACTCTATTAGTTCAGGGCTAGTTTTAGGGTTTGTTAGAATTTGTTTAAATCTCAAGTATTGTGGTAATGTATTATAATGTAATGTAATGTATTATTTAGAAGGGGTAGAAGAGATGGTTGAGCTGGAGAGAGAGAAAATGTGGAGAGGGCTGAAATTAACTGAACTGATCAGGAGTGTAGGCCCCTTAGGACTATTATTTACTTATGGAATATATCTGATCCATGTCCTTTTTGTAAATTTGTGCACCCTTCAATTTCAATTTTAAATATATTAAATATATATATATTTTTTTCCCCTCGTTTGGGCTGTTGGGGCGGCGGAAAAAATCCCTTATTTTTAAATCCAAAACTTGACAGGTATGGTGTGTGGATGAGTGTTGAGTATTATAATTATCCCATTAACATCTGCTTAACCTCTTGGTAGAGCACATTTGAGTCAGTATATATGGCAGGGTATAGCAGGAAATACTTAGACGCTGATGCAATTGTGAGTATTTAATAGTAATAGAAATAAACCAAAAAAAAACCCACAAAACTGGATAAATAAAGAGACAGGGTATCTAGAATAAACACAGAATTCACTCAGACTGAAAACAAAGAAAGAACTACAACCTAACAGATGTAAAACATGCACAAGAACTGAAAAGGGACAGGGACATTGAAACAAAGGGACTATATATACACACATGGAAGTAACAGGAAACAAGAAACACCTAGGGACAGGTAATGAGGGGGCGGAGTTACAAATGAACACACATGGGAGCACTAAAGACAAGGGCGGACCCAAGGGCAACACAGAGAGTTTCATGTGCTAAGAAAAGGTAAATAAACAAATGTGACAGTATATATATATATATATATACACATATACAGCAGTATAACAATTCTGTTCTGATTTTTAAAACCACACCACACATGTGGATTGTCTTTTTTGTGGAATTTCTGAAGAAAAAAGGCATATTATATATTATATATTATAAGTTTCAGAGGTTTTCATGAAAGGAATTATGTACATTTATATTTAATGTACTGCGATTAAGCATAACATTAACACCACCTCCTTTTTTCTACAAAACCACCACAGAGCAGCTATTATTATCAGGGTGGTGGGTCATTCTTATCTCAGCCCCGCCCCAAGTTCAGTAGTGGTTCTGATTGGGCAGTTATTGCATGTCATTTTGGTGTGAAGACTGTGCTGCTCCTAGACAAAATATAATCCTGTGCATTGTGATTTGCTTATGAACATTCGCAGCACCGCACAGTGGAATACATGTGCAATACGATGCTGTTGAGCTGATTTTAAGAAGGTTTGTGAGCAATTCTGACACAAATTCAGCATTTGTTATTTTAATAAATACAGATACACATTTTTTTTCTGTTAAGTGATTTAAAAACATATAAAATACATTACATTTAAAAAAAAGACTTTTATGTTTGAATTTCCTTATGTTAAAAAAAAAGCAATATCGTTGTGCATTGATCACATTTCAAGGTGTTTTTTTTATTCAATTCTGATAGGAATTCTGCGTTCGGTTTTGATAATGTAAATTTTTTATGCATTGTTTTTAATAAAGAGATCCAGTGCAGTGAAATGTAATGTAATAGTGGTTCTGTGTTTCATTTTGGCAGTATTCTGCATTCCGCATTTTGTGGATTGCATTTGCATTTTTCCACTGTAGTGTTTACTTTTCAATTTGGTGCTAATTCCTCTCCGTAATTCTCAGCACTGCAGTGATTAGCACTGATCAGCGAATACGCTAAATACTCTGATACAGTGAAATGCTGAACACCCCTTAAGTTCAAATGAAGCTTTAGAAAAACTACACATAGAAAAGAGACAATGGAATTACGCAATCCATCTAAGCTTCTGATAGAGTTTTTTTATATATATTTAATTCTAATATTTAATTCCATTTTCTCCCCAATTTACACGGCCAATAACCCAACCCACTCATTAGGACTCCTCCCCCTATCACTAGTGATGTTCCAACACACCAGAAGGGTTAAGAAGACCAGCACACGCCTCCTCCGACACATGTGAAGTCAGACTCCGCCTCTTTTTGAACCTTTTTAGCCGAGTAGCATCACAGCGCTAACGCTCTGAGGAAACCGCAGCGACTCTGGTGGTTCTGATACATCAGCTCACAGACGCAGCCTTGTGCTGATCCACATCACCCTAGGAGTGATGAGGGGAAAGAGAGAGAGCGCCAGCTACTGTACTGTACCCACCCAGAGAGAAACAGCAAGGACAACTGTGCTCTCTCAGGGCTCCGGCAGCTGATGGGGTTTCCCCAAACACACAGAGAATCAGTCCTGTGTTTGGACCCATTTATTTAGTAGAAGTGTAAAAATGGCCTTAAAATCATGATATAAAGACCAGAGACTGAACTAAACTCTTCTTTCAGCAGAAGAACAGAGGATGAAGAAGAAGTGATGGAGCTCAGGCTGCAGAAAAACCTTTCATCTCCAAACCCAAAACCCAAACCGCTCAACATTATAACACATGCTGACAGTCTGCAGCCTGACAGCTACTGATACACAGTCTACTGCTCACACACACACACACACAGCTTCCCCCGTGATGAGCTAAATGACTAAAGACCTGAGAGGGAAAGGCCATTAAAATGATGAATAAAGCATTAGGTTTGTGTCACAGAGTATTTCAGTTACAGTGAGAGCTGACTGCAGGGAGACAGTATCAGTTCCTCTGCTCTCAGCTTAACTTTACTAAAACTAAATTACAAATACTAACTCAGATCAAACTAATCATCATCATCAGTGCCTGTTATGCCGGTCGGCACATAGGGCAGCGACAAAGGTCTTCCACTTTTGTCTGTCCTGGGCCAGTTTCCACACAGTGCCCCAGCTGTGGTTTAGGGCCTTCATTTCTGCCTCCACAGTTCGTCGCCAGGTGTTCTTAGGCCGGCCTCGCTTGCGTTTTCCCTCTGGAGTCCAGCGTAAGGCAGTTTTTGTGATGGAGTTGTTCCCGCTTCTGATGACGTGGCCAATCCAGCGCCATCGTTTCCTCATCAGGATGGTGGTCATACTCTCCTGTCCACACTGGATAAGCAGCTCCTCATTGGAGATTGTCCTTGGCCAAAAAATGCCCAGGATTCTTCGTAGGCTTTTGGTGTGGAAGACTGACAGTTTGTTAAGGTCGTTGGCAGTCATTCGCCAGCATTCCGAGCCGTACAGAAGAGTGGACAGGACCAGACTCTGGTAAAGTCTCAGCTTGGTGTAGATGCTGTACTGGGTTGTCTTCCAGATGTTACTTAGGCTACAGAAGATGCCCCTGGCTTTGCTCAGTCTGTTTTGGATGTCACAGCCTGCTCCTCCATCTTGCTTAACTACACTGCCCAAGTAGGTGAAGCTTTTAACCATCGGGAGGTCTTCTCCCTCTATGCTGATCGGTGTTGTATTGGTGGAGTTCAGGGTCATTACTGTTTTTGTCCGGCTGATGTGCAGTCCGACCTGCTGTGCAAAGGTGTTCAGGCGAGTCGTCTTCTCCTGCATGTGTCGATGGGTGTGTGACAGTAGGGCCAGGTCATCGGCAAAGTCTAGGTCTTCTAAGTTTGTGGAGACTGTCCATCTTATGCCCCTTGGTTCATCCTCCATTGTGTGGCGCATTACCCAGTCAATGACAAGGTTGAAGAGCAGGGAAGACATTATGCAGCCTTGTCTCACTCCGGTCCCGACCTCAAAATAGATGTCACTGTTTCCAACACAGCATGAAAAGTTCGCATAGAAGCTTTTAATCAGCAGCACAATTTCCATTGGTATTCCTTACGCTCTCAGGATGCGCCAGAGGCTCTCTCTGTGTATACTGTCAAATGCCTTCTGGAAATCCACAAAGTTAATATAGAGCTGTCTCTGCCACTCTGTACACTGTTCAATGATGTTGCGTGGTGCGAATATGTGGTCGGTGCATCCTCTTCCTCTGCGAAAACCTGCCTGCTCTTCTCTAAGTTGTGTGTCCACTGCCTCTGATATTCGTTGAATAATGATCTTTGTCATGATCTTGCTCGGGATGGACAGGAGAGTTATTCCTTGCCAGTTGTTGCAGTCGCTAAGGGATCCTTTCTTTGGGATTTTAACAATTACTCCTCTGGTCCAGTCATCTGAGACTTGTTTCCTTTCCCATACTGCGGTAAATAGGGGTTGCAGGATATTGGCTGCCAGTTCTGGGTCCGCTTTGAATAGTTCAGCATTCAGATTGTCCTGGCCTGGTGCCTTTCTGTTCTTCAAGGACTTAATTGCTGTAATGATTTCCTGCTTCTCTGGTGGGGCGATGTTAACGTCCACGTCCTCAATGGCTTCTTGTATGTCGGCTTCTTCGGGAGGCGGTGGTCTGTTCAGGACCTCTCTGAAGTGTTCGGCCCAGCGTGCTTCTTGTTCTCTCTGTCGTTAGCAGCTTCCCTTCCTTGTCCTTGACTGGGGTATTATTGGTACTGTGGAACTTGCCGCTAATCATCTTAGTGATCTTGTACAGCTTTCCTTGTTCTCCTTTTCTTGCTGCTTCTTCGGCTTCGCTTGCCAGGTTGTTCAAGTAGGCACGCTTGTCTATTCTCGCCGAGCGCTTCACTTTCTGGTTCATCTCTCTGTACTGTAATTTGAACTTCTCTTGCAGTCTTTCAGATCTGGTGCTAGCCACCTTCTTCTTAAGGTCTCTTCTTTCCTCTATTGCCTTCCACGTCTCTGGTGTTATCCACTCCTTCTTCTTAGTTTCTCTCAGTCCAAGACTAGTCTCGCTGCTTTTCTGGTATACTGTTCTCACAAGGTCCCATCTCTGGTTTATTCCTTCTGCATCTGCCTCGCAAGTGTCTGTCATGTCTGCAAGTGCCTGAAAACTGTTTTTTACTTGAAGAATGAAGGCATTTTTCAGTTTGGGGTCCTGCAATTTTTCCACATCAAAGCGTCTGTGTGCTGTTGGTTTGCGTCCTGTACTTCGCAATTTCATTTTTATGTCTGCTATAACAAGGTGATGGTCACTTCCAACATCTGCTCCTCTTCTCACCCTGACGTCAAGCAAGGAACGTCTCCAGGTGCCGTTGATCATAAGATGGTCGATCTGGTTGCTGTCCCTACCATTGGGTGAGCACCATGTTAGTTTGTGAACGTTGCGGTGAGGAAATAGTGTTCCTCCAATTACCAGGTTGTATGCAGTACATAGCTCCACTAGTCTCTCTCCGTTCTCGTTCCTGCAGCCACAGCCATGTCTGCCCATAGTTCTCTCTACATGGGTGTTGTCGTTCCCAACTTTGGCATTCATGTCGCCCATCACAATCAACAGGTCATGGCGAGGTGTTACACTTACTTCTGCTTGTAATTGATTGTAAAAGGTGTCTTTCACCTCATCATCGCCATCGTTGGTTGGTGCATAGCACTGGATCAGGGTCATGTTGCCATGTCTCCCCCTCACTCTGATTGTAATCAATCTGCTGTTGATTGGCTTCCACTCTATCAGGTACTTTTCTGTTCCTTTCCTCAGGATGATGGCTACTCCCTCGTGGTGTTGGTTGTCCTCTCTGCCAGAATACAGCACTGTCTCTCCGGTCTGGGTCTTTACTCTTCCAGAACCTGTCCATCTGCTTTCACTTACTCCAAGGATGTGTAATTTGTAACGCCTCATCTCGGCCGTAATTTGTGTTAGCTTACCAGTTTCATACATGGTACGCACATTCCAGAAACCTATTCTGGTCTTTCATTTGGCGCTCAAAACTTCCATCTTCGTGCCAGTAGCTTCCTTTCGGCTTTCACTACTGACAGTCATACAAGGATCTTGTAATATCTCTGGGAGCCCATCGCACACAATAGTGGTATTTTTTCTCTCTGTCTCTGTTTCCGTAACAATAGTGTTTTTTTTATGGGACAGGGTTGTTAGCCCTGTGCCCAACCCCCAACCTGGAGGACCAGGGATCATATTTCGTCTGGCATCTACCCTTTGACCTGCCCGGCTTGGGTGTCCCTACCCGGTATAGCTCTCAGGGTCATCGACACACACAAGCCCCCCGACCTCGACAAGGTAATGATCCTCCGGGGAGAGATCAAACTAAACTTACTTAAAATTAACATTATACAACATTATATTAAGTAACACCTCAGGGCGTTTTCACACCAGCACTATTTGGTCCGATTAAAACGAACTATGGTCCGTTTGTAACTTTAGTGAGTGTGGTTCGGTTGAGCACGTGCGAAAACAGTAATCGCACTCGGGTGCGGATCAAAAGAACGAACTCTGGAGCTGTTCGCTTGTGGTGAGAACGTGATCCGGTCTCGATCGGATCCAGCTATTAAATATAGTCCATTTATTTGAGCTAAACCATAGACTGTGTGTAGCTGGACGGAGCATCGTCTCTCAAAAGTGAAGCCACCACAGGTCGGGCGCCCCCTGCTGTTCGGTTTCAGAAAGCTGTGTAACCCCACCCATTCCCATAGGTTTTAATGGCAAAACAAACAACTTTCAATCACGTTTTTTTCTAATATGCTGTAATTCTACCTCCATTATTTAAATGCAGCAGCTAGTGTAACCTCTGCTTATATTGTTAAATTTTTATATCCCCACAGAATTCGTTTTTAATACGTTATTCAGCTCTATTCAAAAAAGGTGTGGTTATTGTAAAAGGGCTGGTTATGGGCGGGACCAATAACAGACCGTCAGCTCCGCTCTGCAGCCTGTGACCTCGAGGCAGCCCTCAGGGGCGGGGTTATTCAAATGAGTAGGCTGCTCTCCACAGTCTTTCTCCCTCCTCTGGTCTCTACTGCGCTCTACAGAATCGGGTGTCAGGATCACCAACATGGCGGAAGATTTTGGTTTCATTAAGAACAAACGCTGTGTCCATGCACGCGCCGTCTGTGCTGCGTTCACTGCTCACAGCCGCGTGACTCTGTTTATTATGTATAAATCTGTGCTGCACGTAGAAACACTGTGTTTAAAAGCTCAACGTTTCAGCGTTCAGTGTAAAAACACATATATGCGCTGGAACACAGAATCTTCTCGCTATATTTACTTTTTTTGTATATGTATATTTACTTCCACGCCAGACCACGCTCTGACCAATCACAGGACACAGCCTGCTCACGTGGTTTATTGATGCGCATTTTGGTGCGTTTAGATTTATGCCTGTGTGAAACCAGACTAAACAGCGGGAGAAAACTCTCCCAGTAAACGAACTCATCCACTGATTCGGACCAGAGAAACCAACTACAGGTGTGAAAACGCCCTTAGGCATCATGTAGTAACTTGTAAGAAAAAAAGTGTTAAACAAACCAAAATACTCTGTAAAGAAGTATATAGATGCTCTTATCTGTGGAGCTGCACAGCAAATACAGTTTTTTTTTTATAAACTCCACATATGAAGACTTTAGTTTTATATTTCGATAGAACACAATAAAGCTGCGATTAGTAATGATATAATGTTAGTGCTCTTACAGCACTATGGCTCATGTGAAGTGCTGCTTTAACATGAAGACGAATAACAAAGTAAAAAATGTAAAAACAAACCTGTAACATGTTAAACTCTTCTACCACCACTAGGTGACAGTATAATGGCCTCATAAGAGGACACCAGGCCTTTGTAGAGCAAAATTTCTGGTGTTGTGGTCTAAACAACCCAAAATGTGATGTCCACACATGTGGACGCCAGGTCCTAGCAGGATAATTATTTTTCCTACACTATAAATTAATAGCTTAGTGATGTATCAGATTATGAAGGAACTCATAATGAATCATGTAGTAACTTAAAAACAGTGTTAAACAAACCAAAATACTCTGTGAAGTATTTAGATGCTCTTATCTGAGGAGCTGTTTGTTAACTTGTGGTTTCTGAGGCTGGAAACTCTGATAAACTCATCCTGTACAACAGAGGAAACTCTCGCTCTTCTATCCTTTCCTGTGGAGGTCCTGATGAGAGCCAGTTTCATCTGCATTACATTGTTTATGCTTTTTGAGGTGACTGCACTTGAGGATACTTTTAAAATTGACTTTCAAATTGACTGACCTTCATTTATTTAAGTCATTTTTTACTTTTCTTTATTTAGTTGAGTAGTTGTTGTTTCTCATAACCTGGATTAGAACATTACTCAAATATCAACTATTCACTGTATACCTGTAACTCTACCTCTTCACTACTTTACTTTAACTGATGCTCTCAAACACTTTATTAAGAGACAAGAAATTCAAGTAATTAACTCTTGATGTGTTCAGCACAGCTGTTAACTGAAAGCCTGAATTCCAGGTGATTCTACCTCATAAAACTGACTGAGAAAATCCAGCAGAGAATCTAAAATATAAAACATATTCTGGTTTGTTTAACAATTTAAATTAAATGATAGTTTTCCTTATATTATTTATTATAGTTTAGATGAGTTTAGTATTAATCTACAATATTTTAAAATAATGAAAAAAAAACACGTCAATTTAGGGTGTGTACACTTTTTTTTGGAATATATGTGAAGATATTCTGTTGTGCTCTGTGTGAAATTTGTAGATCAGTTTTATATATTTTTTTAATTGTGAGGAAAAGAAAGGGGAAATAATTAATGTTTTTTTGTTCAGAAAGATAAAAAAAATCTTGGCTGCTTGAACTAGGCCATCTGCAAATCCTTGCTGTAATTGTTCTCTGTGAATGACTCAAGTGCAGAAATTACAGAAATTAATTGGAAAGCTTTGCCTGGGGGTTACATTGTGTTGCGTGTGCTACACTCGCTCAGCATGAGATCTAATCCTGTGATTTAATTTCACCTGATTTCTCTCTGCACTGAGATACAGAGCCTGAAGACTAAACTCTAAACACTGTGTACTGCATAACTAATAATATAACATACTGCATATACTATATATTAATCATTTAGTGCATATTAATATCAAATGTTAATGCACTACCCTGTTTAACACTAACAGGATATGATATTGAAAACCTCTGGAATATAATCAAGAGGAAGATGGATGATCACAAACCATCAAACCACCAAACTGAACTGCTTGAATTTTTACACCAGGAGTAAAGCAGCATAAAGTTATCCAAAAGCAGTGTGTAAGACTGGTGGAGGAGAACATGATGCCAAGATGCATGAAATTAAAACTGTGATTAAAAACCAGGTTTATTCCACCAAATATTGATTATTTCTGAACTCTTAAAACTTTATGAATATGAACTTGTTTTCTTTGTATTATTTGAGGTCTGAAAGTTCTGCATCTTTTTTGTTATTTCAGTCATTTCTCATTTTCTGTAAATAAATGCTCTAAATGAGAATATTTTTTTTTGGAATTTGGGAGAAATGTTTCTGTAGTTTAGAATAAAACAACATTTAGAATTTAAAACACGCTGCCCACATATTCCACAGGTCTCTACAGCATTCTATAGTTTCCATGTATAGAAAGTATCTATAAAAGTATCATATCTGCATATTTTTTGTTATATTACTCTTGTTATAATCACCTTAATTCACATGATTTTCTTACTTTGTATGCCATTTCTTTATCTCTCAGCTTGCCCAGAAATGCACGTGTAAGACATTTCCTTTATTCTCATATAAAGCAGTTGGTACCACTTTAAAATAAGACAAATAAGATTACCTTTATAAAGGGTTTATAAATGGTTTACTATTAGTTTATTAATGGTTACTAATTAGTAGAATACGTAGAAAGGGCAACAATATAGACGGCTGTGTAATATAATTCACTATTTGGCAAACAACAGGTCATTGTTGCTCTTTCTACTATATGTGTTATAACTGACTATTAATGATTTTTAAGGCATTTACAACCCAAATAGTAACCATTAACTAAACTAATTGTAAACCATTTATAAACCCTTTATAAAGGTAGTCTTATTTTAAAGTGGTATCAGCTGCTTTATATGAGAATAAAGGAAATGTATTACACATTCATTTCTGGGCAAGCTGAGAGATAAAGAAATGGCATGACTTTTACAGATACTTTCTATACATGGAAGCTAGAGAATGCTGTATATAGTGATGTTGCAGGTGCGGACGCTCGCTATGAAGCTTCTTTAGAAACACGTAAATCACTAAAATGTCCCGTTTTAAAGGTCAGTCTCTTTGGGAAATGCTCACTGTTAAGCTTTCTTTAGTAAGCAGGTGTTTTTCAGGAGTAATGAGCTGTTCTCTGTGATGTACGCTTCACTTCCAGGCGTGTATATAAAGCTGATATACGACTGCAGAGAGCAGAAGGAGCAACACTTGTTTATTTTACCTGTCTGACATTTAGAGAGAGATTGCAGAGCAGAGCTGCTCACCTCCAGCTACCTCTCCTCCTCTCTCAGACTGAGTGGAGTGAGTTTACCAGTCTCTGGAGCACAGAGCTGTTCGATGCAGAGCTCAAATCAATATAAACTGCATTCTGACATAAATGCTCCTCTTGTTCAAGAAGGAGAAACAAGGGAATAATAGAAAAGTACTTTTGCTTTTTGTGATTTAAGTTGTTTTAAGGTTTTTTTTTCACCAGAGGTTATTATCAGAATATTGTTCTTTTTTACTGTGTCCTTGAAACTTTCCAATCTTTCCAAAACTGACTTTTTTCTTATTTTTAATTTCCTGTCATACACGCATCCACCCAGAAATGAGATGAGAACTGAAATGAGGCTCTATTTGGTTCCCTGTTGGTTAACTTCTATCCTGGATATAAGATGAGATTGAGACGTAAGGAGCTTCCTGCATCCTGCAGATCCTGATTTAGCTATTTATAGGTTTATGTTTGAGTAAAATGAACATTGTTGTTTTATTCTATAAACTACAGACAACATTTCTCCCAAATTACAAATAAAAATATTCTCATTTAGAGCATTTATTTACAGAAAATGAGAAATGACTGAAATAACAAAAAAGATGCAGAGCTTTCAGACCTCAAATAATGCAAAGAAAACAAGTTCATATTCATAAAGTTTTAAGAGTTCAGAAATAATCAATATTTGGTGGAATAATCCTGGTTGGTTTTTAATCACAGTTTTTTTTTCATGCATCTTGGCATCATGTTCTCCTCCACCAGTCTTACACACTGCTTTTGGATAACTTTATGCTGCTTTACTCCTGGTGTAAAAGTTCAAGCAGTTCAGTTTGGTGGTTTGATGGTTTGTGATCATCCATCTTCCTCTTGATTATATTCCAGAGGTTTTCAATTTGGTAAAATCAAAGAAACTCATCATTTTTAAGAGCTCTCTTATTTTTCTCTTTATGTTGTTCTCATCTGTCAACCATTGATCTTTCAGACTTCTTAAATGGGTGAAAATTGTAAAACCCTTTATTTTACTGATAGAAAACTAGAGCAAAAGCTTATGTGAACGAAAAAGAGAGAGAGAGAAATCGTTTCGACTGTCGCTTTACTCCGAGCCCGCAGCCGCTCTGCCTGTCAGTGACTGACTCACACAGCAGCTAAAATGAAAGAAAAAGACGAGAAACTCTCAAGAAACTGTCAAACTGTGAATGACAAAATAGGAAAGTCTGAAGGAATGAAATAAAGGAAAATAAAAGGACAGAATGGTGTAAATTACACTGCAGTGATTTGCGTCTCATCGAGTGAGAACGCTGGCTGCCATCCCACAGTCTCTATTACAGCAACAAAACAGATAATGCCAATCCTCTACGGCGCTGCTTTGTTGGAACACTAAGCGATCAGGCATGAGAGTAAACGAGAGAACATGAGGAATATTAAACTCTATAAAATATAAAATTATAATATTTCAACACTGATAAATCCAGCTCAGAATAAACAAGACTAAGGAAAGTAGACTATTAAAATCAGGCAAGGGAAATCAAACTAAGAAAACTATACCAAAAATATAAAAAATAACAAGACTAGATAGGGATAAGACAAAACTAAGAAAACAGGAAACAGAAGAACTAAACCCAGACAGGAACACACAAAACTAACACAGCACACAAACCACACAAAAATACTAAAGCCTCGACGACAAACACTGAAACATAGGTGATTAAATACATAAAGAGGGTGAGGAACACCTGGGGCCAGTAACAAGGGGGCGGGGTTACAAACTGTTGGGCAATACTGATTATTCACCTTCAGCTAAAGACTTTTTACTTTGCTTGTTTGTTTTTTTTTGTTTCTTTTTTTTGTTGTATATCTTCAGCTAAAGACTTTTTACCTTTTTTGTTTGTTTGTTTTGTTTGTTTTTTGTTCAGGCTTCAGCTAAACTTTTTTTTTTACTTTTTTTTTAGAGAGAAACTTTTGAAAGTTTCTTTTTACTTTTTTGTTTGTTCTTTGTTGTTTTGTTGTTTTTTGTTTAGTTTTTTTGTTATGTATCTTCAGCTAAAGACCTTTTACTTTTTTTAGAGAGAGAGGAACTTTTTACCTTTTTTCTTGTTTATTTGTTTAGTTTTTTTATTGTTCAGCTTCAGCTAAAGACTTTTTACTTTTGTTTTAGAGAGAGAGAGAGAGAGAGAGTAAGAGAACGAGGGAGAACAGCGTATGCTGGTCCTCATACGCACTTCCTGAAAGAATTAATTTGTTGATTTGTCTGTAGGTAAAAGGTTTGTGGTTTAGTGGGTTTCTGTGGGGTTGGTGAGGTATTTGTCAGGGTTGTTTATAGTGAAGGTGGGGTTGGTGGGGTATTTGTCGGGGTTGTTTATAGTGAAGGTGGGGTTGGTGAGGTATTTGTCGGGGTTGTTTATAGTGAAGGTGGGGTTGGTGAGGTATTGTCAGGGTTGTTTATAAGGAAGGTGGGGTTGGTGAGGTATTTGTCGGGGTTGTTTATAGTGAAGGTGGGGTTGGTGAGGTATTTGTCGGGGTTGTTTATAGTGAAGGTGGGGTTGGTGAGGTATTTGTCGGGGTTGTTTATAGTGAAGGTGGGGTTGGTGAGGTATTTGTCGGGGTTGTTTATAGTGAAGGTGGGGTTGGTGGGGTATTTGTCGGGGTTGTTTATAGTGAAGGTGGGGTTGGTGAGGTATTTGTCGGGGTTGTTTATAGTGAAGGTGGGGTTGGTGAGGTATTGTCAGGGTTGTTTATAAGGAAGGTGGGGTTGGTGAGGTATTTGTCGGGGTTGTTTATAGTGAAGGTGGGGTTGGTGAGGTATTTTTCGGGGTTGTTTATAGTGAAGGTGGGGTTGGTGAGGTATTTTTCGGGGTTGTTTATAGTGAAGGTGGGGTTGGTGAGGTATTTTTCGGGGTTGTTTATAGTGAAGGTGGGGTTGGTGAGGTATTGTCAGGGTTGATTATAGTGAAGGTGGGGTTGGTGAGGTATTTTTCGGGGTTGTTTATAAGGAAGGTGGGGTTGGTGAGGTATTTGTCGGGGTTGTTTATAGTGAAGGTGGGGTTGGTGGGGTATTTTTCGGGGTTGTTTATAGTGAAGGTGGGGTTGGTGAGGTATTTTTGAGGTTGTTTATAGTGAAGGTGGGGTTGGTGGGGTACTTTTCGGGGTTGTTTATAGTGAAGGTGGGGTTGGCGAGGTATTGTCAGGGTTGATTATAGTGAAGGTGGGGTTGGTGAGGTATTTTTCGGGGTTGTTTATAAGGAAGGTGGGGTTGGTGAGGTATTTGTCGGGGTTGTTTATAAGGAAGGTGGGGTTGGTGAGGTATTTGTCGGGGTTGTTTATAAGGAAGGTGGGGTTGGTGAGGTATTTGTCGGGGTTGTTTATAAGGAAGGTGGGGTTGGTGAGGTATTTGTCGGGGTTGTTTATAGTGAAGGTGGGGTTGGTGGGGTATTTGTCGGGGTTGTTTATAGTGAAGGTGGGGTTGGTGAGGTATTTTTCGGGGTTGTTTATAGTGAAGGTGGGGTTGGTGAGGTATTTGTCGGGGTTGTTTATAGTGAAGGTGGGGTTGGTGAGGTATTTTTCGGGGTTGTTTATAGTGAAGGTGGGGTTGGTGAGGTATTTGTCGGGGTTGTTTATAGTGAAGGTGGGGTTGGTGGGGTATTTGTCGGGGTTGTTTATAGTGAAGGTGGGGTTGGTGAGGTATTTGTCGGGGTTGTTTATAAGGAAGGTGCGGTTGGTGAGGTATTTGTCGGGGTTGTTTATAGTGAAGGTGGGGTTGGTGAGGTATTTGTCGGGGTTGTTTATAAGGAAGGTGGGGTTGGTGGGGTATTTGTCGGGGTTGTTTATAGTGAAGGTGGGGTTGGTGAGGTATTTGTCGGGGTTGTTTATAGTGAAGGTGGGGTTGGTGGGGTATTTGTCGGGGTTGTTTATAGTGAAGGTGGGGTTGGTGAGGTATTTGTCGGGGTTGTTTATAGTGAAGGTGGGGTTGGTGGGGTATTTGTCGGGGTTGTTTATAGTGAAGGTGGGGTTGGTGAGGCATTTGTCGGGGTTGTTTATAGTGAAGGTGGGGTTGGTGAGGTATTTGTCGGGGTTGTTTATAGTGAAGGTGGGGTTGGTGAGGTATTTGTCGGGGTTGTTTATAGTGAAGGTGGGGTTGGTGAGGTATTTGTCGGGGTTGTTTATAGTGAAGGTGGGGTTGGTGAGGTATTTGTCGGGGTTGTTTATAGTGAAGGTGGGGTTGGTGGGGTATTTGTCGGGGTTGTTTATAGTGAAGGTGGGGTTGGTGAGGTATTTGTCGGGGTTGTTTATAGTGAAGGTGGGGTTGGTGAGGTATTTGTCGGGGTTGTTTATAGTGAAGGTGGGGTTGGTGGGGTATTTGTCGGGGTTGTTTATAGTGAAGGTGGGGTTGGTGAGGTATTTGTCGGGGTTGTTTATAGTGAAGGTGGGGTTGGTGAGGTATTTGTCGGGGTTGTTTATAGTGAAGGTGGGGTTGGTGAGGTATTTGTCGGGGTTGTTTATAGTGAAGGTGGGGTTGGTGAGGTATTTGTCGGGGTTGTTTATAGTGAAGGTGGGGTTGGTGGGGTATTTGTCGGGGTTGTTTATAGTGAAGGTGGGGTTGGTGAGGTATTTGTCGGGGTTGTTTATAGTGAAGGTGGGGTTGGTGAGGTATTTGTCGGGGTTGTTTATAGTGAAGGTGGGGTTGGTGAGGTATTTGTCGGGGTTGTTTATAGTGAAGGTGGGGTTGGTGAGGTATTTGTCGGGGTTGTTTATAAGGAAGGTGGGGTTGGTGAGGTATTTGTCGGGGTTGTTTATAAGGAAGGTGAAGCTCTAATGCTGATTTTGTTTAACAGGATCATATTTCTCTTCTTCTTCTGCTACAGATGAAGATCTTCACTGTAGAGTAACTGGATTCACCCTGAGGTCAAAATCCAGCTCCAGGCAAAAAAACACACACTATACACACACACACACACACACACACACACACACACACATACACACACACAGTGCTCAGATAACCTATGAGAAGCTCACCTCACATAATCATCATACATACAACACACAAACCCTGAGAGAGTATTTATTTATGGATAAAATAATATAGTAACATTGAGATGCTAAAACTATTAAAAACAGAATTTATTTAACATCAGGTCATCTACAGTGATGAGTTCTGCTTTTATCTTGATGGAGACAATCAATCTGCTATTTGCTCTCACACGTCACACGTCCAGAAGGTGTGGTAATAATGGTGTAATTTGGTTTGTTGCCAGATCTTCACCTTTTTACTCTTTATTACAGGATCTTTATCAGCTTTATCAGAGTCCTGAGGACGCTGCAGATTCTACACCATCTCCAGCTGCTGTATCTCCAGATCTATAATCCCTGATTATAGAAAATGTGTGGGATATGTTTCTATTGGACGCTCTATCAACACTCCTATACCCTCTACCACCCAAACTTTAGCTACTGTATATAGAGAATACTGGAGTTATTATGGGATGGATTATCACAGGAGGAACATTAGGAACCTCTACAACTCTCTACATGCTCTACATACAATCTCTTTTTTCCTCGTTTTTGATGTGTGTAAAACTTATCCATCTTTCTTTATTTTCTAGATTATCTACATTCTTTATTCATTACTCTCACCTTTACTGAAAAGCAAAGTGAACACGGGTGACAGAGTGAATTCTATAACACCTACGACCCTCATTAATGTCTATTATTAATCCACAGCTTCCACTGAAGTGGCGTTTTGTGTCTGGGTGTAGCGTCTCTGCAGTACAGCAGCGCTACGCATGTCTGCCCTGTCAAACCGTCTGTCAGACTTCTGTAACGGGTGAAATGAAGTAATAAAAATAGAAATAGTAGAAAAAGCTCTTTATTTATCGTATGCTGTGTTTCGAGCTAAGCTGCTGGAGGTGTAATTACTGAATGCTCTATACGTGCTGTATAGTGCAGGAGGTTTATAGACGGATCGCAGGTCGTGTTACTGTGATCTGAGCTAATTGACCCGCAGGGTTTCTTAATGAGGGCCGGCGGGGCGTCAGGACGAGCTGTCCACACCTCTCTCAGCTCTCACTAATTACACAGAAACGCTAACGGACAGCCCGAGTTTATCCATGGAAACAAGTTTTCACGCTTCCTCCTCACAACTACTAACCACACCACACCTGTCACTGCAGAAAAATATAAAAAGAAATATCAAAATAATAAATAAATCACTGCCATAAATCCAAAACACAGTCTTCATAAACAAGGCTGTTTACCACCAGCAGATATCCACAGTTACTGCACTTCCAGTCTTACAAAAACAGACACCTACTGTATCTGATTTAATGAGGGAAATCAGAAACCATAATATTCCAAACTGGAGTTCTAATTACCAATTCTTTAATATATTTCATCACTGATCAAATCTGACTAAAAATAATGAGAAGTTTATATTGTTTTTAATGGATAATACACAATTTTTTTTTTTGGCTTGTTCTGGATCCTGCGCATGTGCAGATCTCCACACTGACCCTCCTACACTTTCCATTATAATGTATTGATGGATCGATGAATGGATTAATTGATTGACAGATGCATTAATGGATGTATTGATGTATTGATAGATGAATTGATGGATGGGCAGGTTGATGTATTGTTTGATTAACTAATGGATGGATAGATGGGTTGATGTATTGATGGATAAATTGATGGATTGATGGGTGTGTTGATGTATTGATGGATGAATTGATGGATTGATTACTGGACTGATGGATGGATGGATGATGCACTGATGGACAAATTGATGGATGGATGGGATAATGTATTGATGGATGATTTAATGGATGTGTTGATGTGTTGATGTATTGATTACTGGACTGATGGATGGATGGATGGATGGGATAATGTATTGATGGATGATTTAATGGATATGTTGATGTATTGATAGATTAATGAATGAATGTATGTATTGGTAGATTAATGGATGAATTGATGGATGAATGGGATAATGTATTGATGGAATTATTAATGGCTGGACAGATGGTTTGACATTAAAACCACATGCCTAATTCTGTGTGATATTGGACAGTGCAACATCCCGTAAATGTGAAGCTATCACATCTCTATCATGTCTTCTGTCTGGTTGCAGGTTACAGTAAGATGTTTAGCTCCTCCCAACTCTTTGTGTTTCAATGGAAAACAGCCCATTTTTGCTTTAATTGTATTAATAAAAGAAACAGAACCACAGTGTTCATGCAGTATACAGTATAACTGCTCTGAACTCTAACGCTGTGCTCATTAGCAGATAGCGAGTGTGTTTTAATGAGACAGCAGGAGACCGTTGCCCCAGAAGAAACCCATATTAAAGCCTCCAGTTTCCTTCAGATTCAATATTTGAGTCAATATATAATCTACTGAGCGATGATGATACTATGCTCTATACCATGTACTTTGTATAGATTTGTAGTGATGCTGTTTCTTTCTGCTGTTCTGTCAGAAACATCTGTCAGTTCTGAGAGTAGAAACAGCTGGAAGATGTGCTGCAGATTTTATGCGGCGAGTGGATCCGTGGAGGTGGAACAGACAGTAAAAATCAGGAATAAAAACCCCAGCGAGGAAAACTTCTGACTTCTTTCACAGCTTTTCTCTTTCCTTTCTCCTCACAGTTCCTCCAGTGGATTCCTCTGCAGCAGAGCAGAACATAACCTTGTGATTCCCGGCTGTCAGACAGAACTGCAGTAAATTAAGCATGACTGTATAATATAGGAGAGCTCAGAGCCTACAGTATATATAATACCCAACATCAGCAGGAGAAGATATTTTATCTAACTGAGCTTCTGGAACTGGTTAAATAGAAATGTGATGTATACTGCATGAAATTTGCATTTACTAATTGAAAAAATATCTGTATTTCTACAGGTTTTAGTAATATTTTATCATGCAGGAAGCAGAGAAGCAGAGCTTCAGCAGAAAGAGAAAACTTTATTTCAATTAAATAAAACTGAAACACTTTAATTGAGTTACAATTGATGGATGAACAGATGGGTTGGTTGATTGTTGGATGGATTGATAGAAAACACAAACACACACACTATATACACACACACACACACACACACACACACACACTTCCTCTGCCCTTAATTGGTTTGTATGGCCACGGGTTGCCAGATTGGCTGAAATATAGGTCATATGCGGACCCCCTGCGTGAGGTTTGGGCTCAGTTGAAGTGATTAGAGGGAGCTGAGAGGTGATTTTTTTACTGTGAGGTGTTGAGAAGAAGAATCGTATGACTGGACTGATATAAAGAAGAAGAGAAAGAAGAGAAAGTAGAGAAAGTAGAGAGAGCAGAAAGAGCAGACTGCAGTTTTCTCATTAGCTCTGCAGGTTGAAGGAGCAGGAGTGTGTGCTGGCGGGTGTTAAAGGAAGACTGTGTTTTATACCTGGACTGTGGTTCATTAAATTCTACAGTTCTCATCTTTAACTTCTTCAGCAGTGTTTCAGAGCCGAGAGCCGGGAGATAAAGTTAAATAAACACTAAAATCCTTTTCTTTCTTAAAGTTCAGGAAGTTTTCAGACGATCCACAGTGAAACACTTCCACACTGCAGACTCTGAAAACACTTCATTTAGAGTGGATCTTTTTAAATGTTTTATAACAACAACCTAACGTATCATATCATAAAGATGTGTTGTTGATACATGTACTGGAACAGTTGTTGTTCCCCCAGGACTATAGGGGGCGCAGACTTTGCTATGTTGAGTCATTTAGTAAATAGAATAAAGGAACTGGAGGCAAGCAAGCAGTGTGTCCCTGCTAATCCAAAGCCTCCACTCCTTTCAATCCCTTCGAGTGGCAATATGAGTAAGTGTTAAGTTGTATGTGATTGATAGAGGTTAGACATGGGATTATTGAAGTACATTTGAGATGTTTTCAATACGTTTCAATACCTGTCTGTTCATTCGAGGTTCATGTAATGTGGCTGCTAAATTAACTCTTTAATGCACCTTATACATTGAAGGAAACTTTATTTAATTTAAGTGGACGTATGATTTGCATACTGAGTATTTTTTGTATTTTGTATTTTTTCAGTTTCACACTTTTTTGCATTGAATCCTGTCCAAACAACACTTGCCTGTTCCTTGGAGGAAGTGATGCAGAGAGAGTTTAGCTGGCTGTGAATCTCAGTATAGGACATGGGGTCACATTGAGTGCAACAGTACAAGTACTTTACACTTTATGATTATGAATCAAATTATGAATTAATATACTACTTTCATTTACCCAAACACTAGTCCTAATACTAATCTCAACACAAAGCCTAATCCTAACCATATCTCTGGCTCTTATTCTAATTTTATCCTTAATATTAAAACATTGACATAAATCCAAGACCTAAATCTGTCCTCTTATTATCATCACTAATCCATATCATGATAATAACCAGTCAACTGAGTAAAGAAAGAATTAAACATTTCCAGAACTTATCTTTAAATGCAGTGAAAAAAAGTCTATCCATCCGTCCATCCATCCATCCATCCGTCCGTCCATCCATCCATCCATCCATCCATCCATCCATCCATCCATCCATCCGTCCATCCAGCCAGCCAGCCAGCTAACCCCATTGATGCAAATTATGTAAAAAAATAATGCATTTATATACAGTTTGATTACTCAGAAATGCATCAATGCACCAACATGATTCATACATTATGAGAAACAGGAAACCCTATTGATTCTAAAAACAGTGCTGACCTCTATTGTGAAATTCACCTAAAGAATAAGCTTATCTTCATATATCCATATTTTCATTTTATTCTTTCATTATAAGCAGCTGATAGTAGATATCCAGTGTACTAAATCACTTTCATTAGGTAGGAATATTGACCAGATTGGTCCTGAACAAATTCAAACTCAAACTCCTAGTCTGCTCTGACTGTCAAGATCTCAGCAATCTGCATCCTAGAGTTGCGAATATCAAGAAAAATAAATCCGCCTGGTGCCGCTCATGTGTTCTGTCATGGTAATAATGCAAATGAATGTAATGAATTATCAACAAAATCCTTATACTTTCAACTAATATAAACTGTAATCTAACTACTATACTACTATAAAAGAAAACTCTCAAATCTCTCAATTTATGGAAGCATTTCCATCTCAAATGAGGACGATAATTTTTGAGCAGCTCAATGTTTTCTGGTATAAAGAATAATAACTTAACTATGTTATAACATATGAAACGGAGATAAACACACCAAAATAGGCTGGGGATCAAAAGGTTAAAGGAGTCGTCATCAGTCCAGGTATGAGTAGCACCTGTGTCAGGTGATTAACTTCATCACAACTTCAGCAGGAGGGCGGAGCTTAGCACAAAAGACACAGAGACCGATGTCCATTCAGTGTATATTTCCCTGTTGAGACTGGTCAGTGTGTTTCTCTGGTTTCCTCCCTGGAGACCCATCACTCCACTACATCTCCTGCTGGTTCAGAGTCTCAGAGCTGCTGCAGTCCTTAAGGAAAACAGTATGAAATCTTAATAATTGGATTTTGAATGATTTCCTCCCCAGACTCTGTGAGTTCAGATCTTCACCGCCTTCAGCGTCACGGTGGCTCATCCTCTCAGCCTCTCCCATTTCTGTAGAGATTTCCCCCAAAATCTCCACTAACAGAAGATCTAAACCATGACCCGCCTCCATCTCCATCTCCCACACAGCAGCACCAATCACTGCACACCTCCACAGAGCAGAGAACGCTAACACTGAAACACAGCAGTGACACCTACAGGAGGAGAGCTCGCTCTGCTCCAGCAGATCTGAGAACAGTTTCATCTATTAGATAAGATCTGACCTCAGACCACTGGAGGAGATAAACACCGACTCAATTACAGATGATGCTAATGCTAATGCTAATGCTAATGAGGAGGAGGAACACTGTGAGGAAGAGTGAGACAGTGTGGAGAAGAGGGTCAGGGGCAGAAACATGATCTTATTAACTTTACTAAAAGCAGTGGTATAAAGTAATGAAGTACAAATACTTTATTATGTTGCTTCAGTACAAATGTAGTTTATCTCTACTTTATGTAGTAATTATTTTTTACTTATTATTTTCACACAATTATCTGAACTTTCTCCTCCTTACATTTGAATAAAATCAGTCTCGTTACTCCTGTTTCATTTCAGCTGCTTTTCATTCCGGCTTCTCATCGTTCAATAAAACCTCTATCCAGATAAATCTCTCCATCCAGATAGAGTGAATCTGATTGTGATTGGATGTAGAGAAGTATAAACATATACCATTCCCTCTCCCTATTGGTTTATACTGTGATCCATCACACACGCACATGCCCCAGCCCCCAGCCCCCTCCCCCCCAATATTTTGTGTATTCATTGTTAGCCACGGATCTATCTATCTGTCTGAAGTGGAATGTAGGTATTTTTTTACTAAGCATATTTCATGCTGATTGAACATTTTTTTTGTGCTGTACAAACAGCAGTTTAATGCATGTGTTTGATTTGGGCTATTTACAATTTCATCTACTTATTGTAAATTTATACTGTACTGTACTAAAGTATACAATACTCTACTTCACTATTCTATTCTATACTACATTATAATGTATTACACTGTACTTTACTGTAGTATACTGTACTATACTATACTATACTATTCTATACTCCATTCTTTCTCTTTCTTTCTGTCTCTCAGTCATTCAGAATCTGAGCAGTAGGGGTGTTTTTGCTGTAGTTCTCAGCCACAGCTCCTCCTGCTGGCCAGGAAATACATAACCACAGATATAAAAAAGTAAAATAATAATAACAATAATAAAAAGAAGAAGAAGAAAACAGTGCTCTACATAATTTCATATATGATATATATATATATATATGTATGTTATCTATATATATACACACTTTCTTCCCCTCCTTCACTCCTCTATCCCATTATTTCCCTTTGACCTCCTTTAAGCCCTGTCTAAAAATGTTTTACCTTTAACTTCTATTACTTTTGTACTTGACTATTGTAAGTCGCTTTGGACAAAAGCGTCTGCCGAATGTAATGTAATGTAATGTAATATATATTTAACAGAACACTAACTGTGACCTGTTGTCCATCAGAATAGACTATGAACTATCCAATGAAACGTTTCACAAGCTAATGAAACAAAGTAAGAACTACCTTTTACTAATTTTATGTGATTCAGAGACTTTTTATCATGTAAATTTTTACGAGTTGTATGGATGATTTGTGAAATAAAAAGGGAGGAAGGAAATATCAAATATTAAATAAAAATGTAAACACAGGCTTACAGTGCAATTAATTTATATTAGTATTAGAGAATAATTTGTGTGCATTACTAACAGCAAACCCTATAGTTTTTGATTGACACCCTTTCTGACCCTTTCTGTTTGGCTTAATGTTTAGTCCAGGTAAGGTAGAGTGGGAGGAGTTAGGGGTGGGGTTAGGGGCGGAGTTAGATATATGTAGGAAGTGTTTGGATCAGCAGCTGCTTCTCTCAGAGCAGAGTTTAGTTACAGACGGACAGAATGCTGGATTAACTGGTGCTGTGAGATTAAACTGGATTAACTGGTGCTGTGAGATTAAACTGGATTAACTGGTGATCACAGATTAATTTACAGTTTAAGGTAAGTTCTGAGTTCAGAGCTCCACCTCTTCAGTAGGATCTTCTCAGTGTAGTTCTGCTCAGGTGTGTAAAGAGCAGCAGATACTCAGGTAAAAATCTGTTATTAATAAATTACAGTGTAAAAAGTGAAACATTATCATGTTCATTTATGCATTTAAAATGTTCAGTGTATTAGTTCATAAAAACTGCTTATATTTTATTAACCCTATATTAGAGATATTACAGTATTTATACTGAGGGTAAAATATTACTGCAGTAACAGAACTCAGTATTTACCTCCACAGGAAAGGATAGAAGAGCGAGAGTTTCCTCTGTTGTACAGGATGAGTTTATCAGAGTTTTCAGCCTCAGAAACCACAAGTTAACAAACAGCTCCCCAGATAAGAGTATCTAAATACTACACAGAGTATTTAGGTTTGTTTAACACTGTTTTTAAGTTTCTACATGATTCACTATGTGTTCCTTCATAATCTGATAGATCACTTCACTATTCATTTACTATGTAGGTAAAACTAAATAAATTAAAACACTGAATGAGAAGCTGTGTCCAATTTTTCGACTGGTATTGTATATATTTAATATATGTATATGTGATTTAATTATTGCCATAAAAATACAATTTCAGTTTTTTTTGTTGTTTTTTTTAAATAAGGTGATTAAAGCTGGTTATGCTCTTATCTCTTGGTCAGTATGTTCCTAAACCATCAGCTGCCACTAAAAACATCTGATTTTTTAATATATTTTTCAGCTGGGTTTATATTACTGTATAATATAGAGAACATGTAGCAAAAGTTAATGTTTACAAAAACTTAAAAACACAGACTGAGCTCATGTGATCCCGATCAGCTGATCTACAGCAGGGAGGCAGCGGCTCAGCTGAGGAGGATCTGATTCTGTAGATGTTATATTTCTATTTGTAAGATGTTATAAATGATATAATTCTATCTGTAAATTTTATTAATGCAAAATTCCTCTCTGTAGATGTCATAGATATTCTATATCTCTCTATAGATGTTATAAATGTTATATTTCTCCCTGTATATGTTATAATTCTCTTTGTAGGATGTTATAGATGTTTCAATTCTCTCTGTAGATGGTATAGATGTTACATTGCTTTCTGCAGATGTTATATAGATGTTATATATCCCTTTGTAGATGTTATATACATGTTATATATCTGTGTGTATATGTTATAAATGTTATATTTCTCTCTGTAGATCTGATACGCTGAGCTGCAGTCATGGTGCAGAAATATCAGTCCCCAGTCAGAGTCTACAAATACCCCTTCGAGCTCATAATAGCCGTAAGTGTGTTTTTATTAAGAATAAGCCTCATTTATATAATAATAACAACAACAACAACAACAACAACAATAACAATAACAATAATAATAATAATAATAATGCATTAATAACCCATTATTACATTATGAATTTATTTAGGTTATTAGTTTTTATTTATTTGTTTGTTTGTTTTGATTCTTATAATCTTAGTTCATTATTATTCATTTAATCATTTCTTATCATTCTTATAATTTTATGTTATTATTTACTTATACTATGCTTTTCTTCATTTTATATTTTATAAATTCTGTATTTTTCAATGTTAACTTTTTATGGTCACATTATTTAGATTAGATTTTTTTTGTATTTCTTTTATTTCTTTTTTTCATATTTCTAAATATATCAAATGTTTTCAATCCCTTTTTAAACAAATTTTCTTTAAGCCATAGGTGCAGATATTTATTTGATGTTGATTGTACAGTATGTATGTATAAATGTTTCTCCTTATTGATCATTTATTATTTTATCTTCTGTATTGGTCAGATTGAGGTTCTGTTCAGTAAATGTTGTGTATAATAGAGGGTAATGAAGCTGTTTAGCGCTGCAGTGCTTTTGCCTTTGGCCCTCTGTGTGGTTTTCTGTTTGCTAAGTGTAGATTAGCTGCAGCTCAGGTGAATATTTAACCACACCCCCTCCAGCACCTGCCGGACCTGAGCTGCTTTACTGCTGTATAAAGAGCTGGATCTGCGTTTCAGGCAGGATCTGGTGACGCGCTTAAAAAACTCAGAAACTGCTGACGGATCAGAAACTGGAGGAATAATTTAATCAGGATTCACACTGTGGGACTGTATGAGGAGTAATTCAGCTCATTACACACAGTCAGGGTGTTTAACACGTCATATACTGACACATTTATACTCTCTGACTCAGGACTGAACAATATATCATATATCATATATTGATATATCAATACAGCAGGTCTCTCTGAGTTGTTTATGATGCTGCACATGATGAATCTCTTCCTCATTCTCTGCAGCAGCTAGTGAAAGAAAATGTTCAGAAAAAAAAACGAGTCGATCAGGAAAAGCACCGTGTCTACATCAACCCGTGAATTAGTATTCATGGCCCCGCCCACCTCGGCTCGGGACCGCCCACAGACAGAGCAGAGCTGAAGCCGGCAGCGACGCCGTCTCGTCAGATAGGAGATAACTAACAGCGCTAGGAACAGCATGCAGTTCATTCCTGTGTTATTTGTGCGAATAACATATCAGTGTTTATATACTTTACCCAGTAATTCAGAGCTAAGAAACAAATGGTTAGAATTAGTCTATGGAGGAAAAACACCACCAGCCAAGTACAATTGAGATAGGTAGGTGTTTAGATGTTTAGAACAGTTCTGTTTACAGTTAAAAGTAAAAATCCACTCCGGGGTTTTGTTTTTTTCCATCTGCCTGGGCGGCTCTGCTGCAGCTCACAAAACCCTGGACTGTGAGTATCTATAGGTTTAAATAGGATCTCCGGTGGATTTTGTGTTTTACAGAGACTCTAAGACTAGGTCAGTGGCTGAACTGCACTTAGCAGAGCATTATTACACATGTTATAAAGTAACGTATGACATTGTAAAGACTCTAGTCTTGTTATTAGTGTAAAAACGTCTTTATTTTAAAATGTTTCTAACTGTTCTTTACGTTTGCATGCATGAATATTCATGAGCAACAGCTGAATTCCTATCATCCACTGGTGCTTTAACACAGAACTCTGAATATTTGCTGCTGTGCTTTTAAACAGTGTTTTTCAGTGGAATGTGTAGAGCAGATGTAGTAAACAGAGTATTGTGGCTGCGAGCAGTGAGCGCTGCACACTCCTGCGTTTAGTGTGTAAACAGCATGGAGCAGCAGAAGCAGTGTTTGTTCACTGCAGTACGTTATCTGGCTATTATACAGTGTGATACGATTTGATAAACCCTATCAAACTTTTATGTGAAGGTATAATCATTTACAAATATAAATAAAGACCCAAAAACACAGCCTGCTTCATGAATGAGTAATATACATTCAACTGTTTTATTAAATCTTACATATTTAAAATAATAGAAGACAGCTTTACTGTTGGTCGTATGTCTGTAACTCAGTAAAGAGCTTTGTATAGACACAAAAAACTGAGTTTATTCAGACTTTATTGAGTAAACTTTTATTACAGAGCAATATATTCCAGCGGTTAATGTTCAAATACATTATAGTAAGCCATATTTTAGTGGTGTAGCATTTTAGCCATATCATCCAGCACTATATTTACGATATATTGAGCAACAGTGTTCTTTTTATATAAAGAGGTTTTATTTAGAGTTGAGTAGCATGTTCTGTTCTCCAGAACACCATTAGCTGCTCTCTGATAACACTGATAAGAGCATGTCCACATGTGCTCAGACCTTCCACAGATATATTATTACATAATATATATATATATATATATATATATATATATATATATATATATATATATATATACACACACACTCACACACATTTTTTATTTTAATAACCAGAAGACAGCTTTACTCAGTAAAGCGCTTTGTATAGATACAAAAAATAAGTTCATTCAGACTTAGACTTAGTAAACTAAATACAATATCTACATTTTATTAATATTTGCATTATATTTTAATCCTTTTATTCAGAGCTGATATATTTTATTATTACAGAGCAACATATTTCAGCTGTTAATGTTAAAATGTATTAGTTTAAGACTTATTGGAGAGGTGTATAATTTTAGCCACATCATCCAGCACTATATTTATGATATATTGAGCAGCAGTGTGCTGTTAATATAAAGTAGTTTTGTTTAGAGTTGAGTAGCATGTTCTGATCTTTGATAACACTGATAAGAACATGTCCACATGTGCTCAGACCTTCCACAGATATTTGCATCTTATTGTAATCATGTTAATCAGAGCTGATATATTGTATCATCACAGAGCAACATATTTTAGCCAATAATGTAAAATGAATGTAATGTGTTTTAGAGTGCAGTTACTTTTTAAGACGTATTTGAGTTGTGTAGAAAATTAGTGTATATTTCTGATATATTGAGCAGCAGTGTGCTGTTAATATACAGTAGTTTTGTTTTAGAGTTAGAGAGAACACCAACAGCTGCTCTCTGATAACACTGATAACAGCATGTGCTCAGATCTTCTGTAACGTGGTTAAATCTGGCAGCAGCCGGTTTCTCTTAGCGAGTCTTATCTCTCCTGACAGTGAGTGGAGTTATAGAGTTTATATACTGTTGAATAATAGAGTTATAAAACCTGTATCTCTGTATATTAGCTCAATGATTTTGATCACAGCTATGACTTCACAGTTATTGATCTCTGCATTAGTGCTGCAAAACCGAGTCGAAGCTTTTAATACGCCGCTTTTTTCTGTGTTTGGAAACTCTTACCCAGATATCTGCTGAAATACACAGCGGCTGGGTTGTGTAATCACTCCTGAGGGTATTGACATTCTCAGCAGAGTTGATGCCTCATAGATGCTTAAATAACATTCAACTGAACGTCTATTAAATGCAGCTGAACTCTAAGATTGTCTATTGAATGAACCCTAAACACAACTCTAACCTGAACTCTTATCTTAACATTTTGGGACTAGGTATAGTGTTAAATTTAAGCTTTAGGTTAAGGTTTGAATTGAATGTTAGTTGAGTCACTTTGAAGCAGATAAAGTAGTTTTTAATTTTGGTTTCCCATTTTCTCCCCAATTTACGAGGCCAATTACCCAACCCAGTCATTAGGACTCCCCCTCTATCACTAGTGATGCTCCAACACCAGGAGGTTGAAGACTAGCACACGCCTCCTCCGACACACATGTAAACTCAGACTCCGCCTCTTTTTGACCCTCTTTAGCCGAGTAGCATCACAGCGCTAATGCTCTGAGCAAAGCGCAGCAATTCAGTTCTGATACAGCAGCTCACAGACGCAGCCTTATGCTGATCCACATCACCCTAGGAGTGATGAGGGGAAAGAGAGAGCACCATCTACTGTACTGTACCCACCCAGAGAGAACAAGACCAACTGTGCTCTCTCTCTGGGCTCCGGCAGCTGATGGCAAGCTGCATGACCGGGATTTGAACCAGCTATCTCCTGATCATATAGTGGCAGCGCCTTAGTCTGCTCGACCACTTATAAAGCCCCCCTTGTTTTAATTTAATCATCAATCACAGTTAAGCTCTAAAAAAGCACATCAGCACCAACATTGAATCACAACCTACTTTCCCAACAAAACTCTCACTTTCACTTAGGATTAGAATCTATTATGATTATTATCATCTTAAATAATCAGTAAGAATTCAGCACATTACTACATGTGCACAATTATATAATGCAATGATTCTAAGGTATATATAATAAAAGGTTAAAAAATGACAGTCGGAAATGAAAAAGAGAGCATTCGCTTCTACTGAATCTGCATTATGTGTAATGCATATTAAACTGAAGGAGGTATTGGCATATTGTCGTCTCACACCCAGGAAAACTGTCTGGTCATCATTACAGCAGAATTGATCACCGCGGGAATTAGGTGACAGCGTATAACCATCGATCTGCCCATGACATCATTAATCCACTGCGGGAATGAGCCTAATGATTTTATTCTGGGCTGTACAGAAGAGTATCGGATTTTCAGATTCTCAGAAAGTGTTATTTGACGTCATTGTTTAGTCAGATGAGCAGACGGCACGCCTGCCTGGCCAGAAAACACAGGAGCTCCACTGACTGAATACAACCTAGACAGACACCAACAGTCAGACGTTCATCGCTATCTCGGTAGCACAGGCGCCGTGCCGAGCCGAGCGTACACCCCCACTTATTACACACACATGAACACACAGCAGCACAAACCCAACTTTTACATCAACAATAAACAGAATAGTAAATAAAATAACATTGCTGTTCCCGTAAATGAGCTGCTGGAGCTCCTTCACAGCGTCAACCAGCAGCTCAGTTTCCTCTGCTGAGAAGAGTTTGTTGGACACGTCCAGGTAGCTGCACCGTTAAAATAGCAATCCACCAAAGACAGAGCTCACCTGATCTACTCTTAAAGAGAATGATGAGCAAGAGACACTCTGATTGGTTTATTATTTCACGTTACGCCCAAAATGAACCACACCCATCATTAATTAAGAGAATTAGTACATGCCGTTTGTGCGCTTCAAGCTGATCAAGGTGTACTTTTCCTGTGGTTTTGATAGCAAAGACACACTGACACGCCCTGACTTAAGCTGCATGGTGCACGGTTAACCTACAGAGATATATATATTTTTTTCTTCAGTGTACATCAATATTATTAGATTGCACATGATAAATGAAAATTGAGGTATTGATGAAGCAACAAGATTTTAACCAACATTATTTATGCTACTATATAATAAAAATAATTAATCAATCACTAATGTGATCAGGTGTAGCCCAGGTGTAGATTTATTGATTAAGATCTGAAAGCTGACTGTTATCAGTGTTTCTGTGTCTGACTGTCCTATACCCCCCCTCACTCTTTTCTACAGGCCTATCAGAGAAGATTCCCCACCAGTCCACTCATCCCCATCTTTGTGCACAGTGATGTTATTAGTGAGAGCAGTAGTGAGGACGGGGCGACCCATGTGATCGAGCGAAGGTGCACTCTGGATGTGGACGCTCCTCGACTGCTGAAACGGGTAAAACTCAGATATATACAGAGTATAACACACAACACCAGACTGAGGGTCAATCAACCAAAGCAGAATAACAGGTCCTTCAGTTTTTTTAAATTTTTCACTCTATAAGGTGAAAATACATTTAAAATCCTTTATTTTACCCAAAAATCATCCGGTGTAGTACAGAGTTATACAGAAGTTTCAGTTTAGTTCTCCAGCACAGAGACTGGAGCAGTATTAGCATTAGTCGCTAACCACGCTAAGCGCTAAGCTCCAGCCCTAGTTATCTCTTTTGTCATTCAGAGGTGAGTATTATTGGCCTGTAGTCTGCTGCTAACACCAGCTAGCACTGCTGAAGCAGCATTAGCATTACTCACTAACCACGTTAAGTGCTAGTTAGCTCTTTTGTCATTTAGAGGTGAGTATATCTGACTGTATTGTGTGCATTTACCATTTTAAAACAAGCTAAATGAGACGAACCGCTAGCTAACACTCTGTGTTCCTCAGTATAGCTCTGTCAGGAGGCTTTAGCTTCTAAACACTAGCACTAGTGGTTAGCCGCTAATGGTCATCCTCCAGCCTTAGTGCTGGAGAAATATGGAGATCTAAGCTTACTGTACATAAACGGAAGCGGGTCCCACTCTATAATAAGTGTCCCTAATTACTATGTAGTTACACGGTAACAATCCATGTAACTACAGTGTAACTACTAATAAAGTACACATTGCTACAGATTAACTACAGAGGTACAGGTAATGTAATTACACATGTATATTAAGGTTAATTATGACTTGTGTAAGTACACATGTGTACCAGGGTGAGTGTACTAACACAAGTGATAGAGTAAGTGTACTTACACATGTGTAATAGTGTGTGTGTACTTACATATATGTAATAGTGTGTGTGATAAGTTGAGTATAAACTTATCCAACAGTTATTGTCTAGTATGTAATTAGGGCTGATTGAGTACACACACGTTGTTACACATGTGTAAGTACACTTACTCTATCACTTGTGTAAGTACACTCACCCTGGTACACATGTGTACTTACACAAGTCAAAATTAACCTTAATATACATGTGTAATTACATTACCTGTACCTCTGTAGTTAATCTGTAACAATGTGTACTTCATCAGTAGTTACACTGTAGTTACATATATTGTTACCGTGTAACTACATAGTACTTAGGGACACTTATTATAAAGTGGGACCCGGAAGCGCTTTACTCACCCAAATAAACAGGAGTTTTCAGGAGAGAAATCTGTTTATATCAACATCCAGCTCTCGTTTGACGTTAAAATATATATATTTTTAAGAATTACTGGGTGTGTCCCAAAGTTTTTGACCCTCACCATCAGTGTGTAGTCATTTCCCCAGCCTACCTTAACATTTTTATATAATTCAGTAATTACAGAATGTGTGATGATCAGCTGTGGTGTGTGTTTTATATGTACAGATAGCAGGAGTGGAGTATCTGTACTTCGTTCAGAAGAACACTCTGGACCGGCAGCAGAGAACTCTGCATATTGAAGCTTATAATGAGAGTTTCTCCAGCAGAGTGATGGTCAGAGAACACTGCAGCTACACGGTGAGAAAACACACCGTACTCACACACATTACACACCTTACTGACAATTAAATCATATATAGAGTTATCAAAAACTACAGTTCACTGTTCATCTGCTCTGCCTCGAAATGACCTCCAGTCAGATCAGCAGAATCTGATCTCTTTGTTTTTTTCTCAAATAAAAGACTATAGACTGAATTGAGAACAGCTATAAAGCACTGTGTGTGTTTATCTTCAGACTGTGTGATGAAGTGTTCCACTTTACTGTGTAAATATTAAACCCAGCTGCAAACACTTCCTGCTATTCTGTAGATCAGTAAAGTTCAGTAAACACTGACCTGCTGTTGGTTAAGTTCCTCCACCTTGTGTCTAACCTCACTGACCCATATAATACACCTACTGTAGAGCAGATTGCAGAGTTCAGAGCTCTTATATTTCTATACAAATATCCATATTGGACCCCAGGTGACAATACAATATGACTAAAACTATACAGTACTATTTACTCATATAATCCATTTGTCCTTATATATGTGTGATTATTGGCTGTAGCTCATCTTGTGACATACATTGTTTGACAACCGGTCTCTCATTTATTCTCGAAAAGTGGCTGCTATAGAAGCACTGCTGACTATATGTTTTAAAAGTGGACTCTGTATCAACTCAGCAGTGTTTCTGACATAATTGTACAGATGTTGACCATGGTTCTTTACAAGAATACCGGTCAATTACACATTACGCAGCTTGATTTAGAGCGTGTGACTGTTGACTGTTTTAATCAGTCAGTGGCGCACCTCTATTTCCCACCGCCAAGACACAAACATATTGCTTGAAATGGTCTTAAAATCGCATTATTATTTATATCTAATTTATAGCAGTGAGGGTTGGTGACTGTGTGAGATGGTGGGGAAAAAGGCGGGAAAGGCAAATAAAGGAAATACCAGATGGCAGGTCGCAAATAAAGGAAGAAATAAACAAAATTTAAAAACAAACTTAGGAAAAACTTGCTTTAAACATTCTTCTCTTTTTCTTGCTTTCTTTTAAGATCTTTTCTTTTGTTTGGCTTTTTTTAAGATCTCTTTTCTTTCTTTAAGTTCTCCATTTTTAAAATCTCATTTCTTTAAGTTCTTTCTTATCTTTTCTTTACCCTCTGTTACCAGTCACCATCTACTAAGGTGTGACAGGTTGAGCTGCTTGCTATGGCTTTATATACCAGTGCCAGCAGGTGTGCCTGGTTTGCTCTGATCACCTCTTGGAATTCTGGGATTTGGAGTTCCCCTGGATGAGAGAGCCTTATTTACACAGCACTTATTTCTAATAAAGCACTTTTCGATTCCTTTAAAAAGACACTAAATTACATTTGAATTTGGTCATTATTTTGAATATCGTTTTAATGACGTGGGTCTGGGTGGGGTGGGTCAGGTGGGGTAAGTGGGGGGGGGGCAGATCCTGTGTTTTAAGTGAGGTTTTTTATATAGAACTGAAATTGAATACCTGCTCTACAGGTGCATCCAGAGAATGAGGACTGGACGTGTTTTGAGCAGTCGGCCAGCATGGACATGAAGTCTTTCTTCGGCTTTGAGAGCACAGCTGAGAAGATCGCCATGAGGCAGTACGCTGCCAGCATTAAAAAGGTCGGTGTGTGTGTATACAATATATATATATATATATATTCAGCTCTGTTAAAAATGAAGAGAGCACTTCAGTTTCTGAATCAGTTTCTCTGATTTTGCTATTTATAGGTTTATGTTTGAGTAAAATGAACATTATTGTTTTATTCTATAAACTACAGACAACATTTCTCCCAAATTCCAAATAAAAATATTCTCATTTAGAGCATTTATTTACAGAAAATGAGAAATGACTGAAATAACAAAAAAGATGCAGAGCTTTCAGACCTCAAATAATGCAAAGAAAACAAGTTCATATTCATAAAGTTTTAAGAGTTCAGAAATAATCAATATTTGGTGGAATAATCCTGATTGGTTTATAACCACAGTTTTTTTTTTTTTCATCTTGGCATCATGTTCTCCTCCACCAGTCTTACACACTGCTTTTGGATAACTTTATGCTGCTTTACTCCTGGTGCAAAAATTCAAGCAGTTCAGTTTGGTGGTTTGATGGTTTGTGATCATCCATCTTCCTCTTGATTATATTCCAGAGGATTTCAATTTGGTAAAATCAAAGAAGCTCATCATTTTTAAGTGAAATCTTATTTTTTTCCAGAGATTTATCTATCTATCCATCAATTTACCAACAGAGTAGGGGGAATGGGCAAAAGAAGGAGAAATATAAATTGATGTACTGATGTAATGAACCCTAGTAGCAGTGATCACATCTTAAGCCATATAATTTACGTAAAATGTACTGCAATAACTACAGAACATTATTTTAAATGTATTTCTCTCTGATATCTCTTAATAAAGGGGAAGGAGATAGTTGAGTATTATCTGAGAGAGCTGGAGGAAGAGGGGATAACCTTTATCCCATGCTGGTTCCCTCCTTCAACCAGCACCAAACCCAGTTCAGCCCGACCCGTCCCCACCAGCCGAGCCCCCGGCCGAGCCCACAGCAGCCCCGCCGACGCTCTACCAGCATCTCCAGAAGGTCAGGAGAACAGAATTACAGAAATGTATCATTTTAATTTGTATGTATTGAGATATACAGGGGTTGGAGAATGAAACTGAAACACCTGTCATCATTTTAGTGTGGGATTTTAGGTTTCATGTCTAAATTGGAGCAGCCTGGTGTTCAATCTTCATTAATTGCACATTGCACCAGTAAGAGCAGAGTGTGAAGGTTCAGTTAGCAGGGTAAGAGCACAGTTCTGCTCTAAATATTACAATGCACACAACATTATGGGAGACATACCAGAGTTCAAAAGAGGACAAATTGTTGGTGCACGTCTTGCTGGAGCATCTGTGACCAAGACAGCAAGTCTTTGCGATGCATCAAGAGCCACGGTATCCAGGGTAATGTCAGCATACCACCAAGAAGGACCAACCACATCCAACAGGATTAACTGTGGACGCTGTAAGAGGAAGCTGTCTGAAAGGGATGTTCGGGTGCTAACCCGGATTGTATCCAAAAAACATAAAACCACGGCTGATCAAATCACGCAGAATTCAATGTGCACCTCAACTCTCCTGTTTCCACCAGAACTGTCCGTCACCACAATCAATTATTGTGCTCTAAATCCAGGTGTTTCACTTTCATTCTCCAACACCTGTATGTGTTTAATGTGTACAGTATATAATACAGTCTTAGGTTAGAGATATACCCACTGTTTGGCCATATGTTTGTGTAGATCACCGACAGCACTGTAGAATTAACTGATATTTACAGGTGTGTAAAACTTCTGCACAGAACTGTATGATATTTATAATTATAGATATATATTTCTATATGTGTTTTAGATAAGTTAGATGCAGACTATATCCGGCGCTATCTGGGGGAATTGAACCCTCTGCAGGAGAGCTGCCTGATCCGACTGAGACAGTGGCTGCAGGAAACTCACAAGGGAAAGGTGAGGAGACTCGGTTATATGAATAAACACTTTAACCACAATTCTATTTACCAAAATTCTATTTAACATTTCAACACTATATTTTACGTCTTTAAATCAAACCTGATAAAAACCTCATCAACAGTTTGTAGTTTTGTTGCTCAAAAAACATACAGTAATTGTTCTGTTGTTCTGGCTACTGCACTTGCACAGATCTCCAATTTAAAGGGGAGGTTTCACGATTAGCACTAGCTAACCCTTCTTCACTCCTAAGTAAAAGCAGCAATCTGATTGGATCTTTTTGTTGAAGAGTGGCTTTTATCCTTGATGGGTTGAGTGTTATGAGAAATTAGTATCTAGTTATATTTCAGGCAACTGCTCTTATTTTACTTTGTGATGCCCCACATACAGTACAATTACATACAGTAATTCAGTATGTCAAATTCTCCCATTACTCAAAAATATCACTTATATATCATTAAGATGCACTTAAAGTACTTTAATTTTCCCCAAAATCATCAGAGCTCCTTATAATCCGGTGCTCCTTATGTATGAATTCTACCAGTCAGGTATTAAGGAGCAGTAAAGACACTAAAGTCACTAAAGTACAGAGATATACAGGAGTTTCAGTTTAGTTCTCCAACAGCATTAGCATTAGCCGCTAACCGTGCTAGCCATTTGGCTGTTCAGAGGGGAGTATATCAGGCTGTGGTCTGCGTGTTTATCATGATAAAATAAGCTACGTGGAACCAACCGCTAGCTACTATCACCCTGGTTAACCGGAACACTCAGGGTTCCTCAATGCAGCGCTTAGGGGTGCCAGTTATGCAGCATTAGCGGTTAGCCGCTAAAGCTAATGCTCCAGTCTTAGTGGAAATCTGTAAATATAAGCTTACTTCAGGAGAGAAATCTGTGTAGATTAACATCCAGCACTCTTTTGATTTTTCTGACTCGTCTGAAAATGTGTTTTTTTAAGAATTACAGTTTTTGTTTACTTAACTTAGTTTAGCTTTACAGGTCCTGTTACCCAGTGTTGCATAATGCACCTTATAATGTGAAAAATACGATAGTACAGAAAGGGTCTTCATGGATGTAATGTTGTTATTTGATTACAGTTTGTTTAGCTAGTGTAGTGGGACTTTAAAATCTGCTTTATGCAAAATGAAATTTAGTTTTAATTAAGTTTGACTCGCGTCCGTGTTCTGCAGCTTCCTAAAGACCAGCATGTCCTGCGCTTCCTGCGGTCCCGCGACTTTAACCTGGAGAAAGCTCGGGAGGCGCTGTGCCAGACGCTCACCTGGAGGAAGCAGCACCAGGTGGACTTCCTGCTGGATACGTGGGCGTGTCCTCAACTGCTGCACGACTACTACGCTGGGGGATGGCACCATCACGATAAGGGTATGAATGGATTGGAATAGAATTGGCCAACTGACCACAAATATATATATAGAGAAAGTGAGAGAGGCGGGGTAGTGGGAGTTAGTTATGAGATTTAATCCATATTTTAGAATAAATAAAAAATGTAACAGACCTCTCAACAGTAGTGATGCTGTGTGTACACCTCTACATAAAAGACTGAGTTACAGTGAGTTCTGCTGTAATCTGCTGTCGTTTCTGGAGCTGTGATGTCATGTAGATGCATAAAATACATTTTCTCTGATATTTTACTTTTACAGAAGAGAATTTATCACAGAAAAGATTTAATTAGTTAAAATACAAGCATCATAAGATTTAATTTAACTAATTAAATATGTTATATATAAATAAATATATATAATATTTAGGTGTTAAATATACAATAAAAATGAAGTAAATGATTGTAATAGTTTGTGTGGTTTTGATTAGATGGTCGTCCTCTCTATATCCTGAGGCTGGGACAGATGGACACTAAAGGTCTGGTTCGGGCTTTAGGAGAGGAGTGTCTCCTCAGACATGTGAGTAACTTATTAAATATTATCTTATTAAAGGTTTGGGCGCTGCTGATTTATTTTATTTTTTATTTTACATAAATATAAATTTTAATACTCTACAGTAAACACAATTTTACACACTTCTACACATCCTAAAGCATAACTACTTATTACTGTACTTCCTGTACTGGGGAATGGCTCTGAAATAAGGTCTTAAAAATGCCACACGCCAAACATGGCGTGTTTTAATACGCAGTACAACTACAATAAAAAAAAATATATACTAATGTTGTAATGTTGTACACTTTTAACACATGAGCTCATATCTTTGCAGTTCAGCTTTTTTTTTTCATCACAAAACAGTATATTTTTTGTCTTGTCTCCCATTGTTACCGGTCACCCCTCTACAAAGGTGCGACAGAGTAATTCGATTTTTATACTGTGTCCCTCAGCTGAGGCTGGTCACTGCTGATTACTGCAGGGGATTCTGGGACTTGTAGTTTTTTTGACCCAGTTCCACCAGGTGCTAAACTGCAGCTTCCAGGCCCTCTGCTGGTGGTTGGTGGTATATGCTGCTTTCTTACAGCTCTTGGGACTGAAGCACTAAAAGTTTAAATTACTTTAAAATATATTCTATAGAAAGTTCTTTAGAAAGATTCTTGTTTTTCTCACATTTTAGGAATCTATTTAATTATAAAAGTGTATTGTTGAATTGTAGTTTGTCTCCTTTTATTTACAGTCTTGCATCCTTCAGCACTGAAATGAGCTTGAATGCTCTGAAGTAAAATAAAAGAATGATAAATTACTGCACTGTTTTATCCCTCTTTTTCTCTCATTCCTTAATCAGGTTCTGTCCATTAATGAGGAGGGTCTCCGGCGCTGTGAGGAGAACACCAAGCTCTTCGGTCGACCAATCAGGTAAAACATTATCAATAAATCAAAACATGATTAATCACATACATATAAACTTATATAACTAATTATGTATAAATTATACATCAATATATGTGCCGATTTACATATAGAACTTTTTGTTTTAATTGTTTAAATATATATATATATATATATATATATATATATATATATATATATATATATATATATTATAGTTGTTATTTTACCTGATATTATTATGGTTGTGCATTGCTGTTATTCTGCATTATTATTATTATTATTATTATTATTATTATTATTATTATTATTATTATTATTATTATTATTATTATTATTATTATTATAGTCGCTTTCTTCGCTGCGCTTCTTGTCCCGCAGTTTGAGATATCAACACCGTTCCAACTCCACCTAGCAACCACCAGCAACCACTTAGCAACACCATAGTAACCTCCATGGATACCATAAAAACTCCTTAGCAACAACCTAGCAACACCTTTGCAACCACCTAGCAACCGCTTAGCAACACCATAGTAACCTCCATGGATACCATAGAAACTCATTAGCCACCACCTAGTAACACCTTAGCAACCACCTAGCAACTGCTTAGCAACCACCATAGACACCATAGCAACAACCTAGCAACACCTCAGCTACCACCATGAACACCATAGCAACAACATAGCAACCCCCTAGCAACCGCTTCGAAACACCATAGCAACTACCTAGCAACCACTGTGGATACCATAGAAACTCCTTAACAACTACCACTGACACCATAGCAACCACCTAGCAACCGTTTGTGTGTGTGTGTAGCTGCTGGTCGTGTGTGGTGGATCTGGAGGGGTTAAATATGAGGCACTTGTGGAGGCCGGGGGTTAAAGCTCTGCTGAGGATTATTGAGGTGGTGGAGGTGAATTATCCCGAGACTCTGGGGCGGCTCCTGATCCTGAGAGCTCCCCGGGTTTTCCCCGTCCTCTGGACTCTGGTAAAAAATCACTTAATCAATAATAAATCAATAAATCTATTACAATCATCACAATAAACTCTGTGCAGATCTTATATCTGTATTTATATTTACAGTTAATTATAATAATACTGTTTTACACACAAACACTGTGACAGCTTAGCTTGATAAAAAAGAGATTTCAGAACCTGAATAATTATATTTAATTACAATTGGTTTCAAGACGCTGCTCATCTCTATTTTTATACTTTATTTTTGCTTTAATGTTTGTTTTAAAAGTGCAGTTCTTATACTTCTAGATACAGCAGAGACTCACTCTGTGATACAGTTATGCACAGTGCACTTTATTATAATAATATAAAAAAAAAAATGTATTTTAGTAATATTTAGAACTGCAAACAGTACTTAACTGCAGTATCATTTTGCACAGACGATCAGTTTAATCTATTATTTGTCTATTTTCTATTTGCCAATAGTAATTAATCAATACTTAAATATTTAGTTTAATATTTGCCTAGTTTAATGCATGTTTATAAAGTTAGAAATATGTGTTTAATGAATGTAAAGCTGTATAGCTGATCTCAGGTCTGGTCTCTGTAGATCAGTCCGTTTATTGATGAAAACACCCGCAGGAAGTTCCTGATCTACGCAGGAAATGATTATCAGAGCTCGGGGGGGCTGCTGGATTATATCAGCTCAGAGTTCATCCCGGATTTCCTCGGGGGAGACGCTCAGGTGAGATAATAATAATCTGTAGGTTACTGCGCTCTATAATGCTGATCCATAGCAGTGATCACCAGCACTGATGATGGTGGCCGGTGGCTTCTGGCTAGAACTGTCCACGTCAAGGGATAGGATACTATTTTTTCTTCCATGACATTTTACATGATCTGAAACAGTATCAGGGTATTTCTGTAATAACGATATTAGTTTATTCTTTTAAAAAAGTAAATAATATTTAAATGATTTAAATGATTCAGAAATATCACAACTATCTTAATATTGAGTTTTTGTTCTGTTTTTTTTTTTGTTCTGTTATTTGTTTGTTGTTTGTTTGTACTGAGCGGGTCGACCCGAGTAGGATGGGTTCCTCTGACTGAGTCTTGGTTCCTTCCAAGGTTTCTTCCTCTTAAAGGGAGTGTCTTGCCACTGTGTCACCATAAAATCAGCATCTCTGTGGTGCTGCTCATAAGAGGCGTGGACCTGTTTTTCCTGTAAAGCGGCTTTGTGACAACCTTTGTTGTAAAAAGCGCTATATAAATAAAATTGAATTGAATTGAATTTTTTATTGTATCCATTTCTTGGAATATATTAATGTGTATTATACAATATGGTAAACCTCTATTTGCCATGTCAGTGTGCTAATTAGTTAATTGGTTAATCAGGTGCTTTAGGGCGGAGTCAGAGTTTTAATTAGATAATTAGTTATTTTATAATTAGTTACTATCTGACTTCTTACATAGCCACATTAATGTGTATTAATTGCTCGATAATTATAGTGATATACTGCAGGTTTAAGTTCATTTTTACACTCTTCCATTGTAAACTATATAAAATGAATTAAATAAAGAGTTAAGCTTCACTTATTACTCTTGGTATCGGTTTATTAGCTCTCTTTACAGTGTGTCTGTTTTCCAGTTGAAATATACTGTAGAGCTGTCCAGGACTAGAATAGTAATGTTCATTTAGTCTTAATTTAAAGGTCTGGCTGCCTTTCTCTGTGTAAATTGTACTCATATATAATAATAATTTACTGTAGCAATTTTAGTTTAATTCTAAAGCAACAGCAATAATTCTGTAAAATATTGTAGTTGAAACACCCATCACTACAGAGAATCCATATGTTTTTTGTATATTTTGTTTCTATAAATCATTTTTAAATTGAGTACAGTATTGAAAAATACCCATAATTCAGTTCAGTAGAGTTCCTCATTGTTTTTTATATTTTTGTCCCCCTGTCTCTCTGATCTGTCCTCAGTGTGACGTCCCCGAGGGCGGACTCGTCCCCAAGACGTTATATCACACCGCCGAGGAGCAGGAGAACCAAGAGCTCAAACTCTTCACGGATACAATCTACAAAACCGCCAGCGTGTTTAAAGGAGCTCCGCACGAGGTAACGCACATTTAACTTTATATAATATTAAAATATGAGTTTATCAGGTTTATTCTCTATTCTTACAGCTGTACTGAGTTCCTGCTGTACAGAACAGGACATTAAAAAAGAGGGTTTTTTTACAGTTTGTACAAACATGCTTTAGACTGGATGATATGGGGCATATTTTGCCTCTGCAGATAAATCACTTTTTACGAAATGACTGTATCTCAAAAAGCTGTGGGAGAGCGGAAGTGTGCTTTTCAACAAATGAAAGAACTCTTTATCACATTTTACACTGGAGTTCTCCTTTAAACTAATAGTTTATATTATTGTTATTATTATTATTATTATTATTATTATTATTATTATTATTATTATTAGTAGTAGTAGTAGTAGTAGTAGTAGTAGTTGTAGTTGTAGTAGTAGTAGTAGTAGTAGTTGTTGTAGTTGTAGTAGTAGTAGTTGTAGTAGTTGTAGTAGTAGTAGTAGTAGTAGTAGTTGTTGTTGTTGTAGTTGTAGTAGTAGTAGTTGTAGTAGTTGTAGTAGTAGTTGTAGTTGTAGTAGTTGTAGTAGTTGTAGTAGTTGTAGTAGTAGTTGTAGTAGTAGTAGTAGTAGTAGTAGTTGTTGTTGTTGTAGTTGTAGTAGTAGTAGTTGTAGTAGTTGTAGTAGTTGTAGTAGTAGTAGTAGTAGTAGTAGTAGTTGTAGTAGTTGTAGTAGTTGTAGTAGTTGTAGTAGTTGTAGTAGCAGTAGTAGTTGTAGTTGTAGTAGTTGTAGTAGTTGTAGTAGTAGTTGTAGTAGTTGTAGTTGTAGTAGTAGTAGTTGTAGTAGTAGTTGTAGTAGTTGTAGTAGTAGTTGTAGTAGTTGTAGTAGTTGTAGTAGTAGTTGTAGTAGTTGTAGTAGTAGTTGTAGTAGTTGTAGTAGTTGTAGTAGTAGTTGTAGTTGTAGTAGTTGTAGTAGTTGTAGTAGTAGTTGTAGTAGTAGTAGTTGTAGTAGTTGTAGTTGTACCTTTGGACTATTATTTGTTAAATCAGACCACTCCTGTAGGTTATACATACATTGTTAAGCCTCGCATGGAAGGGCGAGGAGGTGGTATCGCTGCAATCTATAGGGCAGACATTAAAACAACTACAATTTCCATTCCTGCTGCACTTTCTTTTGAACACCTTGTTTTCAAGCTGTCTGGCCCTACTCCTCTGGTCATTGCTGTGATCTATCGCCCCCCCAAGCAAAACCCCTCCTTTCTTGCTGACTTTTCTGAGTTCCTCACTCATCTAAGTGCCCTTTCTTCATCTGTTCTCCTCTTGGGTGATTTTAACATCCATATTGATGACACCAACTGCAAGTTTGCTAATGAATTTTTGGATTTATTAGAGTGCCTTAGCTTTACACAACATGTTGACTTTCCAACTCATATAAAGGGTCATACTCTAGACCTTGTCTGCTCGACAGGTGTTGCTATAAATCACATCTCCAATCAACAACTTGGTGTCTCTGACCATTTGACGGTCTCCTTTGATGTTGATGTTCCTGCCCCCATCACAAAAACAAAACGTAAAATTTCGTTTAGGAATCTTAAACAAATTTCCCCCTCTGCTCTTACAGACTCTCTTATCAACCAGTTGTCTGTCTCTCCTCCTCTGCCACCTAGAAATCCTTCAGCCCTTGTCGATTATTATAATGACTCTCTCTCCTCCTGTCTTGATCAGCTGGCTCCTCTCAAAACCAAAGTAGTTTCATTTTCCCATTCATCACCATGGTACACACCAGAACTCCACCAAATGAAATCTCGGAAACGCCAGCTTGAACGACTTTACAGGAATACCGGCCTAACAGTGCACCACCAGGCATACTCTGATCACCTTAAACTTTATAAAGATGCCCTAAATACAGCCCGATCCAATTACTACTCTGATCTTATTCATGCTGATTCGTCTAACCCTAAAGCTCTCTTCTCCACAATAAACAAACTTCTCAAACCAATGGATAACATCTCCAATTCCTTTACAGTTGATAAATGCAATTCTTTCCTTTCATTTTTTCAAACAAAAGTCGAGACCATTTACAGCTCACTGTCCATCCCTCCTGTCCTTCCTGGCCCTCCATTTGTCTCACCACAATTTATCACTCAGCCTCTCTCGCAGTTCTCACCTGTGTCTCAAATACAGCTGTCAGAGATTGTTGCTAAAACTCAAAGCTCCACCTGTATCCTAGATCCTCTCCCATCTAAACTGGTGAAGGATTGCTTCCCAGCCATCTCGTCACTCATCACAGACATAATAAACTCTTCCCTTAGCTCTGGTTCAGTTCCACATTCCCTCAAACTGGCTGCTGTCACCCCCATCCTAAAGAAACCAGGGCTTGACCCAGAAAATTTCACTAATTTTCGTCCCATCTCAAACCTCCCTTTCCTGTCAAAAATGCTAGAACGTGTTGTTGCGTCTCAGCTTACAAATCATTTAGTTTCTAACAATTTGTTTGAACTGTTTCAGTCTGGTTTCCGTCCCAAACATAGCACTGAATCAGCCCTTATCAAAGTGACAAATGACCTTCTTCTTTCC
>NC_064426.1:44340000-44342500 GCF_023375975.1 Astyanax mexicanus
TGCACAGCAGAGGAAGGTACACAGTGTGGAAAGCACAGTACACTTAAAGTAATCTTAAAGACTAAATTTAAAACTCACTCTTTGTGTAGTTTGGTGTTTTTCCTTGGGTCTCTGATCCTATAAACTATAAAAACTCTAATCACCAAAAAACCTCATCCGTCTGTTTTCTGTGAATCAGCTGAAAGTGTGAGTTTGGTTTCAGGAATCGTTCATTTGCTTCTATGAACCTGCAAAGAACCACCCTGGCTCCACCCCTCACCCGTCAACCCCCACCGGAGCCCCGCCCACTAGATCATTTGTAGAAATGTTTCCATTTGGGTCTACTGGTTAAGAATCTCAGGCAGTACACAGCAGGATTAGCCATTAGACTTTGTCTGAAGGAGGAATCTGTATCTATTGTCCATGACGAGTCAGTAGATGAGGAGATGTAAGAACTTTCAAATAATGAGCATGAACTAGCTTGTTTGTATTTTGTTGTTTAGTACAAGCTAATGCTAACATGTTGTAAATGCTCAATGTAAACATGGGGCGTGGCCAGCAAAGTATTATTTGCATAAAAGTGACAGAGCCCTTAAACAGCTCGTTCTGAACGGGAATCAAACTGGAAGAATAGAGCTGTGAGATCTTTATCTTTATATGAAGTTTTCTGTAGCACATAGAATACTTACAGTATTTTAACTTGTGTAAAAAGAGGTAGAATATTTTGCATTAAAAATCAACAGTAATCTACATTATTTCTTTTTTTTTAAGGCTGGTATCTTTATTCTAACCTCTTTCTCTGCAGGGTTCTCATGTGACCCGCTGGCCCGGGTTCTATATTCTGCAGTGGCGTTTCCACAACACCCCGTCCTGCTCTGCGTCCACCCTGTCCCGAGTGGACGATGTCCTGGCCTCGCTGCAGGTCTCCTCCCACAAGTGCAAGATCATGTTCTACACCGAAGTGCTGCAATCCGCTGACTTCAGGTACGTCCCCGCCCCCACTGTCCCCCATCCCCCGTCCCCACCGTCCACCCATCCGAGCTCTTCATACATATTATAAACTCATCCTGAAGAGCTTTACATTAAACTTTAACCAGAGACAAGAAAAAAACAAGACCAGCAAACAAACACAACACAACACAACACAGATACACCACCTCCATACAGGGGTTGGAGAATGAAACTGAAACACCTGTCATCATTTTAGTGGGATTTTAGGTTTCATGTCTAAATTGGAGCAGCCTGGTGATCAATCTTCATTAATTGCACATTGCACCAGTAAGAGCAGAGTGTGAAGGTTCAGTTAGCAGGGTAAGAGCACAGTTCTGCTCTAAATATTACAATGCACACAACATTATGGGGGACATACCAGAGTTCAAAAGAGGACAAATTGTTGGTGCACGTCTTGCTGGAGCATCTGTGACCAAGACAGCAAGTCTTTGTGATGCATCAAGAGCCACGGTATCCAGGGTAATGTCAGCACACCACCAAGAAGCACCAACCACATCCAACAGGATTAACTGTGGACGCTGTAAGAGGAAGCTGTCTGAAAGGGATGTTTGGGTGCTAACCCGGATTGTATCCAAAAAACATAAAACCACGGCTGATCAAATCACGCAGAATTCAATGTGCACCTCAACTCTCCTGTTTCCACCAGAACTGTCCGTCACCACAATCAATTATTGTGCTCTAAAACCAGGTGTTTCAGTCTCACTGTCCAACACCTGTAGGTACTAATATACAAACAATATTTACACCCATCCAGCACAACATTATGACCACCTCCTTGTTTCTAGACTCACTTTTTTCACGTGGTCTTACACACTGCTTTTGGATAACTTTATGCTGCTTTACTCCTGGTGTAAAAATTCAAGCAGTTCAGTTTGGTGGTTTGATGGTTTGTGATCATCCATCTTCCTCTTGATTATATTCCAGAGGTTTTTAATTTGATAAAATCAAAGAAACTCATCATTTTTAAGTGGAATCTTATTTTTTACAGAGCTGTATATATAGCAGCTGTTTACAGTTTTTTTCTTTGTGTGTTTCAGGGGTTCTATGAGCAGTCTGGCCTCCAGTCACAGTGGTTTCTCTCAGCTCAGTGGTGCCACCACCTCCTCCACCCGCTCCAACTGCAGCTCCATCACCTCCAGATAGATCAGAAACACACGACCTGCCCTTTAATTACCCCCAAAAACCCCTAAACCCCTTACCTTACACACTGCACACAGAATATTTACATTTATAGATGTAATTCTAACATAAACCCAGATCATCTGTGTATTAAATCCACAAAAGTCATTTAGTCCTTTATTAATTGTTTCTGTTTATTTGTATTTTGTGTTTGTGTGAGTTGTTGCTGTACTATAAGCACATTTCATGATGTCATATGTGTTATTCTTTCAGTCTTGTGTTTTATTACATGAACACTGTTATGGTAAAATGTTAAATTTCAGTAACACTTTATAATAACTTTTATTAATACCGTGGCTGTCCTCTGAAAAACACTTTTCTTCATTTTTAG